>NW_026006803.1:0-4577 GCF_001458135.2 Marmota marmota marmota
TATATATATATATATATATATATATATATATATATATATATATTTAAAGAAAAAAAAAGAAACGAGTCTTTTGCAATATAGTTGGATCTTGTTTTTGATCCATTCTGCTAATCTATGTCTTTTAATTGGGGAGTTGAGACCATTTACATTCAGTGTTAGTCTGGATGTTAGTGGCTTTCTGCCATTCTGATTCTTTGCTATATTTAATTGTCTTGATTCTCATTGAGATGATTACTCTTCTACTGATCTTCTTTGGGAACTTTAAGATTTGTTTTTGGGTTCCTCTGTGTGCAGTTTTTTTTTTTTTTTTTTCCTCTTTTGTGGTGCTGGGGATTGAACTCATAGCCTTGTACATGCAAGGCAAGTGCTCTACCAACTGAGCTATATCCCCAGCCCTGTGAGCTGTTTATATTTAAGTATTCTTTATACTGCTAGCTTGGTGGTCATATATTTGAAATTTCAGCTTATCGTTGTCATGGGAAGTTTTTATATCCCCCTCAAATTTGAAAGAAAGCTTTGATGAGCACAGCAATCTTAGTTGGCAATTATTTTCTTTTAGAGCTTGCAATATCTCATTCCAGGCTCTCATTCATTTTAGCATCTGAATTGGGAAGTCAGAAGTGAGATTTATTGGTTTCTTTTAAATGTGACCTGATATTTCTCTCCTGTCCCTTTTAATAGTTTTTCCTAACTTTCTATGTTTGGCATTTTGATTATGATGTGTCTTGAAGAGCTTCTCGTCTGATTTGGTCTATTTAGGATCCTGTATACCTCCAGTACATTGATGTCTATCTCATTTCTGATACTGGAAAAGTTTTCTTTTACTCTATCATTGAAAACGTTCTTGATGTTGTTAATGATTTTAGCTTATATCCCAATTATTCTCAAGTTGGGTCTCTTGATATTATCACAAAATTCTTGTATATTTTGGTCAATTTCTATTAATTTTTCCCTTTATTGCATACTATGTGTTCAACTTCATGTACCCTGTCTTCAAGGCCTGAGGTTCTATATTCTATGCAGTGTAATCTGTTGGTGATGATTACAAGTGAGTTTTTAATTTGACTGTGTTTTTCATTTCCAGGAATTCTGATTGGTTTGTCTTTAATATTTCTATTTCTTTACTGAAATGGTCTTTCATTTCCTGCATTGCTTTCTTAATTAATTCATTAGCTCTTCTTTTATTTCACTAAACGTTTTTTAAGTTTTTTTTAACGTTAATTTTATTTTTGTTTTCTTTTAATATGGTGTGGGGGATCGAACCTAGCGCCTTGCTGCGCGAGCGCTCTACCACTGAGCCCCAGCCCCAGCCAAATTTCACTGAACATTTTAATAATCAGTTTTTACTGGCACAATGGAGCATGCCTATAATCCAATTGGCTCAGGAAACTCAGGCAGGATGGACACAAGTTCAAAGCCAGACTCAGCAACTTAGCAAAGCCCTAAGCAATTTATTAAGACCATGTCTCAAAATGAAAAGTAAAAAAGGGCTAGGGTTGTATCCAGGGATCACTGGGATCAATCCCTGGTACCAACAACAACAACAAAAAATCTGTTTTTAAATAACCTTTCTCTGGAATTTTATCCCTTTCATATCTGGGATCCTTTGTTAGGGGATTATAAATTTGGGAGTGGGGTGAAATTTGTTTGCCTGTTTTCTCATGTTTTCAAAAGTCCTGAACTTGTGCATCAATTGAAATGGATTCACCTTTCTCTTTTGTATGTATGTCCTTTTGTGTGTAGTTACTGTCTCTTCTGGAATCTCTTTCAATTTTTGATATATGAGTAGATGTAAAGGGGTGGAATATGAGTCACCCTCTGGTTATTGGTTTGGGAGTTTTATCTCCCCAATTCTATGAGTTGAAGTAATGTCAGGGCTCAGGTGGGTCTAGATCATGTGTGGGGTGAGATTCACTTTTGCTTGGCTGAGTTGTGAGGATTTCTCGGCATCAGGATCACTACTCTGTGATCTCAAAGTGTCCCAATCATTTTCCAGCCCCTTTTAGGGGAAAGGGGGAGCCAGGGACAGCCCTAATGTCAGCAACAGATGTACAGTGCTAATATAAATATTCAGTGTCTACTTTGAAATCTATAACACTAATTGCCATCTATATAGGAATGATGGGATTAGCATTTGACATCAGTACCAACTATAAATAACTGTGAATTAGATTGGACATTTAACAGTAGGTGTCTACTATGTCATCCACTGTATTTACAATCACAACAGAAATGGAGTAGGAAATATATAAACTGCATAATTCTGTTATTTAGTGGGATTTCGGCTCTTTTTTTGGTATGAGGGGTTGAACTCAGGGGCACTTGACCACTGAGACACATCCCCAGCCCTATTTTGTACTTTATTTAGAGGCAGGGTCTCATTGAGTTGCTTAGGGCCTCTTTTTTTTTTTTTTTTTTTTTGTGGTGCTGGGGATTGAACCCAGGGCCTTATGCATGCAAGGCAAGCACTCTACCAACTGAACTATATCCCCAGCCCTACTTAGGGCCTCACTAAGTTGCTAAGACTGGCTTTGAACTGGTGATCCTCCTGCCTCAGCTGCCTCAGCTGCCTCAGCTGCCTCAGCTGCCTCAGCTGCCTCAGCTGCCTCAGCTGCCTCAGCTGCCTCAGCTGCCTCAGCTGCTGGGATTACAGGGGTACACTACCACACCCAGTGATTTCTACTTTTTAAGTAAGAGAAAATCAGGAAGATGAAAGAAAGTTTGAGATACTTAAGAAATTGTTCTTAGGAGAGGCAGGAGATACCAGATGTCAACTGTAAAGAGGGATAAAAATTAACTACAACTAAAGAATGAAGGAAAGAAAGCAAGAAGGAACAAGAAAATCTGCCTATTAGAGAAAAAAGTAAAAAACGGGAAATAGGAGGGACAGGAACCAAGGTATGAACCTACAAATGTAAGATCAAAACAACTCAAATTCTCATATAATTATACCCCACTGATTCAAATAAGACTAAATTATATACAAATGCTATTAATGTGAAGGTAAAAATTATATGAATGTATACTTATTTTTTCAAGCCTATTTTCTCACTATTTTTCAGTGAGAACACACATATACACATACAAAAAATCATGTATGATCAAAAAAAGTAAAAAATAATACACTGATGAAATTATGCTTGAAAAATTTTAGGTTAAAATTTAAAAAGAGAATTAAAAATTTAAAAATGTGAATATAGATAAGAAAGAAAGATAAAAGAAAAAACAGAAATATCTTGGTAAGAAATAAAGGGCCTGTTTCTGTTTTGGTGGTCAAAATTATTGGCAGGAATGGATTTTCATTCTCTATGTTTGTTTTTGGCTTTGTAACCGTTGGATCAAGAGCTGGGGGTTATTAAATCACACGTCTTTGTGTTCCTCACCTAGCTGCTAGCCAAGTGTAGTAGCTCTCAGCTTCCAATCTCCCAGTACAGAATAGGATAGACTATGTAATATTGGTGGATTGTGTAATACCATAGTGGGGGTAAAGCAGAGTTCTAAATATGACGTTCCAGTATTTGGGGTTTAATGTTGGGTGAATTTTGGAACTCTGTTGGTAGATATTTGGGATTTGGTTCACACCCCCTATTACTGGAGAAATGCCAGACTCTGCTGGATGTCTAGATCACTGAGGCCTCTGGTAAAATCCACTTTTCCGGTATAGGGACTAACTTTCCACAGGTTTTACCTTGGCCACTGTGAATGTGAATTACCGCATATATGCCCTGGAATGCAAACACTCCTGGGTGACTGCTATAAGGTGGATTCCCGATAGCTCTTATGGGGTGCCTGCCACAAAGATTTAGTGTTCTCCTCTTTGTATTTGGAGCTTGTATAATGTTTTGTGGCTATTTCAGTCACTCTGAATCAGGCACACTCTGCAGGTGGTAAAATGCAGGTGGTAAAATGCTGGCAACTTCCTTTACATCAATCACCCTGATTTGTCTCTGCTGGCTGCCCCAGTGTTTACAGATAGTTCCCAGGCTGCACCTGCCAGGAATCTGAGTTCAAAATCCCTGCTCCAGGAATCTGAGCAATTTTGGGTTGGTTTCATTCAACTCGTTTCCCTACTGACTCTGTGTTCATTAAAATCAGCCTCCCGGGCTGAGGTTATACCTCAGTGGTAGAGCACTTGCCTAGCATGTGTGAGGCACTGGGTTGGATCCTCAGCACCACATAATTTTATTTATTTAATTTATTATATTTAAGATATTGTATCCGTCTACAACTAAAAATATATATGTTTGTGTGTATGAAAAATCAGCCTCTCTCTCTAATCCACAAGTTCCCCGAAGTTAAAAAAAAAAAAAAATGTTTATAAATTCTCTGCCTATGCTTCTCCCCTTGCCTCAGTGGCTACTGTAGCTACCAGCCATGCTCTCTCATCTATAACATATATTCTTTTTTTCGGGGGGCGGAGGCGGTACCAGAGATTGAACTCGGGGGCACTCTACCACTGAGCCACATCCAAGCCCTATTTTGTATTTTATTTAGAGACAGGATCTCACTGAGTTGCTTAGCGCCTCACAGTTGCTGAGGCTGGCTTTGAACTCACGATCCTCCTGCCTCAGCCTCCC
>NW_026006804.1:0-4576 GCF_001458135.2 Marmota marmota marmota
GGAACAAACCCGTCTAGGAGGCTGTCTATTGAAGGGTCCTCTTCACCACTGGAACACAGTGGCAGAAGGGCTGTTGTGAAAGCTATCCACCAGCTAGACTAACAGATCGCTTATGTCATGTCAAGCTTTTTTGACATCACAGGTCCACCCTCTGTCAAGTGACCCGAAGAAGCCACTGGATGTGAAAAGCTAATGACAGCATCTTCCTGCCAAGCGACAAGACTTAGGCATAAGCAAGGAGAGATGAAGAGGCTCACAAAGGGGAGTCTTCTCTGGCCATCTTGGGGAAAGCTGTGCACAGCCTCCTGTTGTCAGCCTCCAGCGGGGTCTGCAGTCTCAATGACTCTGCTTAAGGTGGCATCAGGGTTTTTGTGGAGCTCTCTGTGTGGTTCGCACACCCACCAAGAGACATGTCCCTGTTGCTCCATGTTGCATTGGCCAGCTTCAGCTCCTTGGCCTTCTGTGACAGGGAAGCTCTTCTTCTTAGAGACTCTGGGAGAAATCTGTACTGGATGAACCTCAAGAATTCACAACCCAGTCCAGTCAACAGGCAGATAACAGACTCAAACACAGTGAGCAGAGCTAGGGTCTCATGACAGGTAGCCTTTCTCTAAACATACTCCAGGCTAAGTTGCTTGTAAAATAAATACAGCTTCATTAAACATGTCCTTATTCCTTCCATAATGCAGCAAGAATAGAGCTGTAACTACCACATTTGATCTTTAAATTTTCTTTGCTGGAACTTCTGAAGGAATCGCAGATTTGTTTTTTTCAAAAGTCTCTCAAGGCTATGAAGCCATAACAAAATTCCAAGTATATCCCATTACAAATGCACCATTTTTATTAATGTTATGCAAACAACTACATTGCAATTAAAAGAAGAGTCACAAATAGTTTCCAAAGCTGGGAGGGAACAGGTAGCAAAAAAAAAGTATTTACTTTTCATTCATGAAAACACAGCCAACATAGTTCACATGCGATATACAATCCTCCCTTTATAAAATTCAAAAAATTTTAGTATAATCAGAACTACCATCATAATCTAATTTTAAGAAATTTTCATCCCCCCAAACAAACAAACACTATACCCATCAGCAGTCACTCCTATTTCCCCTTATTCTTCCCCCTGCTAGGAGACCTCACATCTATTTCTATCTCTAAATATTTGCCTGTTCTTAACACTTATGTAAATGAAATCATATAATAGGGGATTCTGTGTCTGGCTTCTTTTATTTATTTGTTTATTTTAAAATAAATGATAGCAGAATGCATTATAGTTCTTGTTACACATATAGAGCCCAATTTTTTATATCTCTGGTTGTAAATAAAGTATGTTCACACCAATTTGTGTCTTCATACGTGTATTTTGGATAATATCTATCACATTCTACCATCCTTGATAACCCCCTGCCCCCTCACTTCCCCTCCCACCCCTCTGCCCTATCTAGAGTTATCAATTTCTCCCATGCTCCCCCTCCCTACCCCACTATGAGCCAGTTACCTTATATCAGAGAAAACATTTGGCATTTGGTTTTTTGGCATTGGATAGCTTCACTTAGCATTATCTTCTCCAACTCCATCCATTTACCTGCAAATGCCATGATTTTATTTTTATTGCCAAGTAATATTCAGTTGTGTATAAATGCCACATTTTTAATCCATTCATCTACTGAAGGGAATCTAGGTTGGTTCCACAGTTTAGCTATTGTGAATTGTGCTGCTATAAACATTGATGAGGCTGTGTCCCTGTAGTATGCTGTTTTAAAGTCCTTTGGGTATAGACTGAGGAGTGGGATAGCTGGGTCAAATGGTTGTTCCATTCCCAATTTTCCAAGGAATCTCCATACTGTTTTCCATATTGGCTGCACCAATTTGCAGTCCCACCAGCAGTGTATGAGTGTATCTTTTCCCCCACATCCTGACCAAAACTTACTATTGTTTGTATTCTTGATAGCTGCCTTTCTGACTGGAGTGAGATGGAATCTTAGAGTACTTTTGATTTGCATTTCTCTAATTGCTAGCGATGATGAACATTTTTTCATATATTGGTTAATTGATTGTATATCATCTTCTGAGAAGTGTTTCTTCAGGTCCTTGGCCCATTTATTGATTGGGTTATTTGGTTTTTTTGGGGGGTGTGGGTTATTTGTTTTTTTGGTGTTTAGCTTTTTGAGTTCTTTATATACCCTAGAGATTAGTGCTCTATCTGATGTGTGAGGGGTAGAGATTTGCTCCTAAGATGTAGGCTCTCTATTCACCTCACAGATTATTTCTTTTGCTGAGAAGAAACTTTTTAATGAATCCATCAAAGGGATTAATTTTCATGAGAATATATTTCTCAGTTTTGGCTGGTTTTGACTTGGTTAGGAACATCTCATCCATAGATTATAGACTTTCTGGATTTCCTCCTAATGTTTACATTTTTAAATGATTAGTTCTTTAATCTATCCAGTATTTGTCTTAGAGTATGCTATGAGTGAGGGAAGTGTAACTTAGTTTCTCTTAATAAATATTTAATTTCTGAATACCATTTGTTTAGTGATATGATCCATATCCTTTTCCCAATGAATGGAAGCTCTACACAAATGAAATATGTATATGAGAGTGTTTGTAAACTGTTTACTTTTGTTGACTTGTCTGTTCTGTTCTAACAGCATACTCTTTCATTAATGCAGATTTGAAGCATTTTGATACTCAATGGGAGTTCTCTTTAATTTTTTAAAAATATTTGATTGTTTGACATATTCTTTCTCCCTGATGTGGAAGTTAAAAGTTAACTTTCTGGCTCAAAAAAAAAATGTTTTTTGGGTGTTGATTCAGATTGCATTGAATTTATAGAATAATTTGGGGAGAACTGATAATCTATGATTTTTAATTTTCCCATCCAAAAAGGTTATATTTGCATTATTAAAAACAACAGGATTACATTTTATAATAGAGTTTTAATCCTAGTTGTACATATTAAAGGCATGGACTCCCCTTGGGAGACTTTGATTTAATTAGTTTTGTAGTGATTTCAACATGTACCCAGGGAATAAAACCATTCGTGTGTGTGTGTGTGTGTGTGTGTGTGATTTAAAAAAAAAAAATTAGTTCACACACATTTTTCATTAGACTTATTCCAAGGTCTATTATTATCTATTTGTGATTAATTATATTCCTAAAATCTTAGAATCCTACTTTATATCTTAAGGATTATACCATATAGATAAAAGAACTAAATAATAGAAAATAAAACTATAAAAATATAATATGAGAGGTATTCAGTTTGCTATTACTTGTCAGAAAGCTGTTGACTTTGTATCTGAACTTATTATTTTTAATACCATAAGTAGAGAAATTTGAAACTTTATTGTTTTCATTTATATTTCTTCTTTCTTATCTTTTCTGTCTTTTTAGATAGAATGTATAGAACAGTGGTAGATGATAATTGTGATAGCCAGTGTGGTTGTCTTCTTCCTAACATTAACTGTCTAATCTTTCACTATTAAACATGATCTTTTCTGCAAGTTTCCCTATAGGCTATATGATTTCATATCTAATTTCTTAATGTAATAATAATAATTATTATAATATAAAAATCACTCATTTGTTTAGATGGTCAAATTTATTTTTTATGTAGTGTTCCTTCCATTTATTTAAAATTCCATATCTAGAACATTTTTCCCTCATTGTTAGGTGGTTAGTTACTATTTATAATCAGGCATTTTGACTTCATGCCCCAAACAAAACCAGAAGCTTACCATGTTTTCGCTTCATTTCCATTATACTTCCAACCCTAACATCTCCCATGTGGAGATCTCCTGGGATTTAAGTTGCAGAATGTTGTTAAAAAAGACTTTAAATATATTTCCACATTATATTCTATTGGTTTCTCTGTATACTTTTGATTCCTGGGTCTCTCATGTGCCCCTTTTTGAATTTTTTCTCTTTGTGCTTGATTAAATCTATTGGAGAAGGTCTATGGGGGAAGGTTTAGCATTCAGAATCTTTCAACATCTGAAAATGCCTTAATTTGTTTTTCCTTTTGAGTGCTAATTTGGACAGGATTCAGATTCTCCATTTAAGTATTTCCTTCTCAGAAGATTTAAGGTATTACTCTATTGTCCTTTAGCATCAAGTGTTGTCAAGAAGAAATTTGACGCTGGCTAGATTTTTTTATTTATTATTTTAGGTAGTCTGTCTGTCCTTTCATGCAGCAGTTAGGATTTTCTCTTGATCTGTGAACTTCCCAATTTTACAACAGTATGACAGACGGCAGATCTTTTTCAAGTGATAGGCTTTTAAAAGTCATATTTTACTTTGGTCCTGGAAAATTTTCTATTGTTTTCTAATTATTTGTTCTTTTCCATGTCTAAACTTTTCTCTTGTCTAGAATTTTTGTTAGATGGATATTGGTAGTTGTGCTTTTTTTTTAATAAAAGGACTTTAATTTTTTTCCTTTTGGTGACATAGTCTTACAAAAATCTATTGGCTCAATTTTCCAGATCAATAAATTACTATTTGTGAACTTTCTGCAATTCTGTTCATCTAACAGGTGTTCTATTATCTGAATCAGTTTTAAAAAATTCTAAGC
>NW_026006805.1:0-4576 GCF_001458135.2 Marmota marmota marmota
AGGTAGACATATAAAATCCCAAAGAGCAACCTTTGGAAACAGGCTTAGGAAGGATAAATAAACTATTCAATGTTACATGGTTAATATAGATTCTGCCTGGATCCAGTACCAAGATACTACCATCAGTAGAAGTCCTAAATTTTTTGATAAGTAAAAAAAATATTATTTCAATAATCCTATGATGACACTTTGGTCGCTGGGCTAGGGACAGTCCTTGAATAAACAAAATTTCCATATTACATCTTCTTGAAATCACCTAAAGTGTGGGTAGAGGAGGCAGAGTGTTGACAGCAGTAATCAGATCAGGAGGTTTTAAAAATCTTGCACTGTGTATCATTAGACTTATTAGGGAGTTGTGACCCACTACCACCTTCTGATAATGTGGAAAAGCACCAAGTACAAACATGGAGAGGTGGTAGGTTTATTTATAATACTTCCTCCTTCCTTTTCCTCATCAAATAATTTCCTTTTTACTGAGGATTAGTTTTAGTGTTCACTAACCTGGCCTCAACTTTCCCACTCTGGTAAATGGAAATGTTGTGACTTTTTTTTCAAATCTACTTTATAGAGAATTTTAACAAAAACACTCTTTTATGGTGATAATTTATGAAACTTTATGATTAAAGAAGCATTATGGCAGAATAGAAACCATCCAGTGCTGAATAACAAAATGCCTAGGGACCCAGCCTTGGGTTTGACATTGAATGAATGTGTGGCACTGGAGCAGTACTTTCCACGCTTTGGGTCTCAGTTTTCCTTTTGTAAAATGAGTAGTACTGGTCTTTCACATTTCTATGGAAATTTTCATCTCTGATCCACAGTTGATTGGCTGACATGACTGAACGAATGATCTGCCACTGAGGTCTGGGAGGGTTTGGTGATCCAAAGCTCCCATTAGGGTTTAGATATGAGGTATTCCCTAAAATTCCTGGGTTATTCTATAGTGAAATTATTGGATTGTGAGAGCTATAACCTAATTTGTCCATCCCTGTTCGAATGGACTAACTTGGTGTTAACTCTAGGCAATTGGGACATGGCTAGAGGAGGTGGCTCACATGGGCCTGCTCTGGGAGGGCTCATCTTCCCTGTGGACCTTTTCCCTTTCTCTCTCTGATTCTGGGATGCCATGAGTTGATTTTAGTTTTCATCTGCCATGCCCTTCCACCATGATATTCTGCCTCACCTTGGACCCAGCATGATGGAGTCAGCTCACCATGGACTCAGTAAAAATAATTTTTTCTTCCTCTGAGCTGTTCTTCTTGGGTACTTTGATCACAGCAACAAAAGTTGAAGGGGGACACCTCATATCCAAACTACTACATCCCCCTATTTGGAATTAGGCAAATCCTTCTTCTGCTCCTGTCAGCCATGAAGGCACCCTGTAGGAATCCCTTTTCCTCCAGGAAAAGCTGAGAATGGTATTTTCCATGGAGATTGAGGAGATAAGGGGCTATTGGAAAGGCTCTCACCACTGGTGCCTTGATGTCAGGGGGTCTGCCTTCATATGGAGACTTAAGATGACATTTTTAACTTCAAACTAACTGGTAGAAAGACAGGAATGTGAACCTAACTGGTCATTTTCTCATAGCTGCTCTTAAAGCCTGAGTATTATCAACATCTTTCAGTCAGTCAGTAAACAAACATTTATGAAGTGCAAATACTCTCTATGTACTTGCCAGTGTGTTAGATGCTGATAGCACACATGTGTTCCCACGGAAAGAGAGAGAAACAAGAGACAGAGAGAGACATATAGAGATCACAGAAACAGCCCATATTCCTAAGAAGCTCACAGTCTGTGAGGGAAATAAGACAGATACAAATATGATAATATAAGATAGAAAACCATGACAAGGAAATTTAGAAGTGAGAGAAAGGTCTCAATTGGAAAGATTGGTTAGCCTTCAGGTGGGCCTCCATGGAAGAGATGGTAACAGTCAGACTTAGGTTCCAAAGTCAGCACCTCTACTGCTTACTTCTGTGCCTTGAACAAGTTATTCAACCCTTTAAACCTAAAGTCCCTCATATATAAAATGGGAACATTCAGACTACCCCGCAGAATCAATATGAGGATCAAATTAGAGATTTTATGTAAAACATAAAGTACAGGCTCCAGACTTGAGGTACTAAGTCAGCATTACTTGCTGTAGCTTAAACTATTGTTATCAATACTTTAATTGTCTCATTACCATCTACCTCTAATGTGGAGCCTATTATACTAGGAAATGGTGTGCCCTGTGGGGCTGCTGGATTTGATTCTCTATTGCATAGGTAGAGTAAATGGATGAGGGTTCATTCTAGCAGTCACCCTCTCTTGATCCTTGGAAAGGGAGCTGGACCTGAGAATGGTTCAAATTGTATCAAAAGAAGCCTGTTGTTTCCATACGTGGGCCTTGGTCACTGACCTTAGACCTGCTTTATTCCCATGATTCCCCTCTCTGCTTGAGTTTCTCCATCCACACCATGAGTATGCTTTCATCAAAGAGTTCATAGGGATCTTTCAGTGACAAATTTTCAGTATTTCCATTTTAATTTGGGAACTGTTAAACCTATATCCAACTATATTGTAGGAAGCATTATTTTCTTCAGTGAGTTCTTAAAGTGAGGAGGAAGAGACTAATAAGATTATCTCATACACTTACATGACTTGGAACAGAATTATCTTCAGGACTGATCTCATGTCCAACAAGTAAAACTCAACCAGAACAGTAAAATTTGCTATTCCTAATATTTCTAGAGCACTTTAGACTTTTCATGCAGTTAGACAAATTAATATCCTCTCTTTCATCACTGTTCTCTGATCCCAGTAGCCATATCCCTGAAAGTCAGAGGAGCAATCTTGACTGACCAGAACCTGAGGATTTCAGACAAGTAGTGTGGAAGCATTTTCAGTCTAAAAACCCCTGAATCCTCCATCCCACTCTGACCAAATATCATCAGAAACTGTCTCCTGGGTGGAAAATACTTGTCCCCTTTACTCTTGGCTTCTTGGTCCTGATTACCACAGCCTAAATATGTGTGTACATGTGTACATGCAGGCAAGTGGGAGGAAGGCCAGAATGAGTCTGCAGTAGGGAATTTGGATTTCAACAGTGAGACTTTGAATTTGCCTCTTTTCTCTGCTTCTTTATTTGTCACTGAACATTCATCTTCAATGGTTCTGAGTTCAATGCTGGCACTGTAGTAACCTTCTATACCTTATCTTGGCAGGCATCAGCAAGTATAGGTGGCAGAGGCAAGGCCTTTCTGCCTAGTATTCTTAGCCTCTGATTTTGATATGGAGTATATTAGTCACTCTCAATAAACAGTTTCTTCCCCTTTAACTCTTAGGGCTTGTGGATGAGCCCAAGGCTCCTATTCTCTTCCAAACTTATGTCTCTGGAACAAGCCAAGCTGACTGGGAGGAGACCAAAATAGGCCTCCAAACCAGCTGGTAAAATAATCAGGTATTTGGTTTTTCCAACTACAGGGTTTTCCTGGATTTGCTCTTGAGATATTAATAAATACCTCTGTTTATCCATGACTTCATCTCACTTAGGCCCACATCTTGTGAGTGACAATCTTCCACCCAACCTACACCATTTCTGCAGATGGAAAAAAAGTTGGCCCAGAAAGATTACAGAATGTTTTCCAGGAGACACTGTGTGAATAAGGACTTCTGAAGAAAGAAACCTCTGCTCTTCTGAGAACACATATGAAATAAGCACTCTAACTGAGTGCATTATGATTAAATTCACCAGGAATAAGAGTATAATCATACCCTTAGTTTACAGACGAGGAAAGCAGGACTTAGAAAATTTAGATAAGTTGCTGGCAGTCACTGAGAGCTATCTGATGCCCAGAGCCATGAGTTTTCCATATTGTCAAGCCAGCTTGCAAAAACAAAATGAAAACAAAAATTAAAGTGAAAAATCCTACATTCTTACAGTCCAATCCAACACATTTTAGTACAGTGTATTGCTGTGTTTGGGAAGGTTCTGGTCAGAACCAGGAGCAGCATGAGGGGACAGACCTAGGGGAGGAGTGTTCCTTTTACTGCCCTTGCCAGTATCTCTAATTATCATTTACAGGCATCAGAAGAACAGAGGAAGTCATCACTGCCTCCCAAATGCAGAGTCCCTCTGTGATAATACCACTCCAATGGCCTGTATGCCCTTCTCTTGTGATATTTTTTCCTTTACTTTCTTCAAATGGTTATAGGAAAAGCTTAACAGCAGTCTTTAATATTCCAGAAGAGGTCTAATGCCAGCAGAGACCCACTGAGACCCTATCCTTTTCAACATGAAGAAACAGAACCAGAGAGAGAACTGTCTTCTTTTTTGAGGAGATTTATGTTCAGCTGGAATCATATCTGAGACAAACAAAATGTGATATCACGGAAGACACATCCAGGATAAAGCCCCTCCTCCCTTGGTCTTTCTGAGCCCGTATTAGATAGGGGAGAAGAAGATCATGGGGGAGAGCATTCCATCCAATGTGTGTAGGTAAACATCTCATTAAACCCAGAGACACTAAAATTTATGCTTTACAGAAATCAGAGCAGAAGGCAGAGGAATTTTTTTTTTTTTTTTTTTTTTTT
>NW_026006806.1:0-4574 GCF_001458135.2 Marmota marmota marmota
AATTGGTGTGGCCAATCTGGAAAGCAGTATGGAGATTTCTGGGAAAGCTGGGAATGGAACCACCATTTGACCCAGCTATTGCCCTTCTCGGACTATTCCCTGAAGACCTTAAAAGAGCGTACTACAGGGATACTGCCACATCCATGTTCATAGCAGCACAATTCACAATTGCTAGACTGTGGAACCAACCCAGATGCCCTTCAATAGATGAATGGATAAAAAAAATGTGGCATTTATACACCATGGAGCATTACAGAGCACTAAAAAATGACAAAGTCATGGAATTTGCAGGGAAATGGATGGCACTAGAGCAGATTATGCTTAGTGAAGCTAGCCAATCCCTAAAAAACAAATACCAAATGTCTTCTTTGATATAATGAGAGCAACTAAGAACAGAGCAGGGAGGAAGAGCAGGAAGAAAAGATTAACATTAAACAGAGACATGAGGTGGGAGGGAAAGGGAGAGAAAAGGGAAATTGCATGGTAATGGAGGGAGACCCTCATTGTTATACAAAATTACATATAAGAGGTTGTGAGGGGAATGGGAAAACAAACAAGGAGAGAAATGAATTACAGTAGATGGGGTAGAGAGAGAAGATGGGAGGGGAGGGGAGGAGGGATAGTTGAGGATAGGAAAGGTAGTAGAATACAACAGTTACTAATAGGGCATTATGTAAAAATGTGGATGTGTAACCGATGTGATTCTGCAATCTGTATTTGGGGTAAAAATGGGAGTTCATAACCAACTTGAATCTAATGCATGAAATATGATATGTCAAGAGCTTTGTAATGTTTTGAACAACGAATAATAAAAAAAAAAGAAAAAAAAGAGTATTATATACCATGCTATAATGTTTACCTTATGTGAGGGATGATTCAAACAGGGGGAAGTTATAACATTATATGAAAATAAAAACCTATCATAAAACTTAAAAAAAAAAAAAAGCTGCCTCAGTGAGCAGAAAGGACCCGTGAGTGAGGATGAGGCCATATTCAGAATTTAAAACGAATCTCAGGAACCGAATAAGAAAGGATGAACACACTAAGGTTAACGAACTTCCGACTTGGTCAGCAAAACTCCATTTATAAACCACTTCTCCTGATTGGTGTTCTCCAAAGCCCTGCTGACACTCATTTCCTCTATTCTAGGGTTTAAGGATTGGGGAATGTGGTGATAAGGGCAGGAAGAATCAAATCAGGTCTAAACATGGGCAGAGTGGATTGTTGTTATTTTTTGTTTGAAGTGATATGTTTAGCCACTGAGTACAGAATTGAAGGGATTCAAGGAAGAGAGAGCCCAACCACAGTAATTTTGAAATTTTCAATTCAAAGCAAATTTTTAATCATCATGTTGGAAACAACTTCGAGAACAGCCTCCCAAACCCCACACCCCCAATGTTATTTAGGGAGTTGGGATTCTTGACCCACATACACAGCTTTATATCATGAAATGACATTTCAGAAATATTTTTCAGACTTCATATTACCTAGTGATATATTTCAGGCTAATTTAAATGTCAGTATAAAAGAAGTTTTCTGTTCTGCTTTGTTTTCTAAATGTCAAACGCTATTACAATATATACCAGGAAGCGACCAATTTTTCTGAAGTAATGTAGCTTTGTTATCGAATATATTTTCTCAAGATTAATAACCTGTTTAATCAACTAGGTTCTGTCTCTACTGTCGACTACATGATTAATCTCAGGTAAGTAATTAAACCTCTCTAAACTGCCTTTCCTCATTTGTTAAATAAGATTCTTATACGATAACATAGAATAATATATGTAAAACCCATAGCGTACTACAGAAAATCAGAAACTCAATAAATGCTTTTTTTCTCTCATAAAAGGAAAAAACATAGTTGGAATGATTACTCAATCTTTGCTCTTTTAACTAAATAATTCCTTTTAAATATTCTTCTAAATATACACAACTCTCATCTTTGTTATTCTACTCCAAATGATGATTTTTCCCAGTTGCTGTAAAGTTACATAATTGAAAAGAAATTAAGACAGAGTTTTCATTCTTCATGATGACTCAGCTCTTTGTATCCAAAATTGAAATAAGATAAATTGCACAGGTGGCCACATTTCTAAGTTAATTAGCGTTGGCTCAAGGTTCATCATTTTGGAGAACTGATCAAGCCATCTTTTTTTTTTTTTTCCAAAACAATAACAAACAAGAAATGTATTACCTGAGTTCTGCATTTAAATCACTTAGGTAACTTTTCATGCCTCTCTCTCAATCGTGGTCATAGAGGGTCTAGAAAACAGTGATGAGATACCCCGTAGAAAAGACGATCTTTCTAGCCTATGGCTGGTAATGGAAATGGAGGTGGAAGAAAGAAAGTGTGCAAAGTTCATGTCCACACATGTGTTTTAGAGCAGGGACCAAGTCTATAACCAACCCTTTCACTCATCAAAACACCAGTGATAATAGTATCGGTTTAGTACATCTTCTGTGTCAGAGATAATGTAGCCAGTCAGTGGCTCTGAAGAGGTTATCACCAACACACTTAGTTTACCATTGTGTTTGTGAAGATGTAAAATAAGAGAGAAATCCCTGAGGCCCATTGCTTTGGTAATAAGCAGGTGTTTGTAGCCCTTAGATTCATTATCATTATTATTATTTTGCAGACCATCTCTGTTCAAATCTGGCCTTTAGATGATTTCTGTGTCTTTGGCAGAGGTGAGATGCTTAACTTGCTTCAAGTTCAGGATGTTACTTGTGAACTTAACCTTTATGCTGAACATCAACCCTTCCTACAGGGAAATTAATGTTGTGTTAATTATGGCCACATCCTGAACGCAGAGGGAGGTAGTACACGTTAAAAAGCAGCCAATACAAATTAGTGTTATTTGACTGGTTACCATGTTTCAGGTGTTGTTTAGATCTCTTTCTATGTTTTACATAAATGAATCCTCAACTATTCCTAGTTAATGTACCCGTTTTAGATGTAAGAAAATGAAGAATGATTTAAGTTATCTTAAAGTTACCTAGTGATTAAGTGGTAGAGGTATAATGCAAACCCTAGTAATCTGACCACATAGCCTAAGTACTTACTTTTCTTTAATAATATCAAATATTCTTATGTTTTTCACACAGGGATCTAGGTCTTAATGTGCTACTGCAAGGGATTAGGTAGATTCTCCAGGAAAAATGTTTTTCAAAAGCCCTTTCTTTTTTTTTAATATTTATTTTTTAGTTGTATTTGGACACAATAACTTTATTTCACTTATTTATTTTTATGTGGTGCTGAGGATTGAACCCAGGGTCCTGCACATGTGAGACAAGTGTTCTACTACTGAGCTACAACCCCAGCCCCTCCAAGAGCCCTTTCCATGGGATTGTGGGAAGTTCAGTGAGGTATGTACATAGGGCTCTGGGCAGGCATTACCAACTTCACCATTACCTGTTTGCCATTTCTAGGCACAGAGGTATTTGCTCTGCCTATGTCTTTCAAACCAGGAGGGGTCCTGTGACATGCAGTTGCCACATGAGTGTAAAGAGGA
Source organism: Marmota marmota marmota (assembly GCF_001458135.2). Taxonomy (NCBI): domain Eukaryota; kingdom Metazoa; phylum Chordata; class Mammalia; order Rodentia; family Sciuridae; genus Marmota; species Marmota marmota. The sequence continues at coordinate 3,513 of NW_026006806.1, forward strand.
TGTATCACCTCTGGGGAGACAGAGTCCATTGCTGGTACTATACTTTGAAGTCTGCCCTTTTCTGCGGGTGATTATAGAAGCACACTGGTATGAAGGTGCCACGAGGTTATAGAAGCTTCGGAAATGCAGTCACCATATTGAGTTCAGACCTGGAGAATCATCCATGTCTGGAAAAGACATTGAGCAGGAAATAACACCTTTATTTTATTGAGCTTCTGTAATGGTGGGCTTATTTGTTATCATAGCATAACCTAGTCTATGAGTAATTCAGTGCATAGTGGAGTCTAAAATAGTCAACATTTAAAAACCAATAGTTTCAAAATATCATAATTTGCATTCTGTGGGCATAGGTAGTGCTTATGTTAGACAGCCCCAAATCAGTCCCACCAAGGGACTTAGTAAATTCTCACTAAATAAGCTCATCAGCATATGTGGCACATCCCCAAGTAGCATTTACCTGCAGAGAATTCCTTTCCTTCAGTAGGATAAATAGAAATCTTTGTGGTTAAACCTTTTTATAAGACACAGATAATTTTTTTTGCAAACAAAAATAACTAGCAGCCATTCCATTTTTCTTCTGGTAGCACCATGGTACATGCTCGCAAATTGCATTTTTTACTTTATCCTTTCTTTATGAAGAAGTTTACATATCTGCTCGCCACAAATATCCATAGTAAATAATGTGTTTCATCATCTAGTAGATGAAGATAATTTTAAAAATCCTGCCGAGTTCATAATTTATATGAGCCAATGGATATCAGGCCTGGAGGCGGGGGCACTCTTTCAAGTGAGTAGTGTGGATGTTAATTCCACAATAAGTGTGTTCAGAGGAAAGAACACTGCCTACTGCCAGTACAAAGTTACAGGGCTGATCCTAGCTGAGCCTTGTCATGTGACTCTGCTCAAGTTTCTTCTTAGGGTTACCTGGATTTTGTTCCTTATTGCATTGTGAAAGTCCCTAACATGGTGTGGACTTGAATGCCATACCCCTTCTATTTATTGCAATCTCCCCTAGGCCTGTGTGTGTGTGTGTGTGTGTGTGTATATGTGTATATATATATA
>NW_026006807.1:0-4573 GCF_001458135.2 Marmota marmota marmota
TATATATATATATATATATCTCCACCAAAGAGTCTTAGCTATTTTATAAGTGCAGTTTAACTAACTGGGAAGGGACTTTCAGATTGACAGAGCATAGGAATAAATCCAGGCTATGTTGACAAAGGATGGATGGTGTAGTGAACGGTATTAATAACTGAAAAATACAATTAAATTATAATGAGAATATCCAGCTTATAACTAAAATACCTAGCGTTTGGAATGCCATGCTATTGAGTTCAGATTTGAAAGTGTATGTTGAGGGAGTATAATCAAATGTTCTGTAGAAAGACTTCATTTATCTGAGCTTGAAGAAATAAGTTCAATGTCAGTGTGAATCTATACTGGAAGAAAAATATCATAGTAAGGAGAATTTAGAAACTATTGTTATATTGGGTAGGAGATACTGAGGTCTGAATTAAAGTAAAGGGATTAAGAATGGAAAGTGCAGATATTGGCAATTTTACGGAAAAAGGAACAAACTGGTTTTCTGTATGTCTAAGTATAGAGGGAGGGTGGGTCAACCAACAACAGAGTATTGTTTAGCTTATTTTATTTGTATTGCTCCCTGCCAATATGCAGTTCCATGTTTTCCAGGAATAGTGCAATGTAAGTCTCAAATCATATAGGTCTTCTCTTGCTAACCAAATTGAGTAAAAACCCTGTGTTGATTGTATAGAAAAGTACTATATTTCCATCTCTTTAACGAAGATATTTTTGAAACATTACCACTTTTCTGTTCCTTCTTTGGGCCCTGTTGACTCATGGATTATTAGATGCTATTAGGAAACATAAACAAAGACTTTTCTAATTACAGAGGTAGTATGTAGAAATGTAACATTAAAGAGGTTATTTGAAAACTTACAAAATATAATTGATATTACAAAATTCGTATCAGCTCCAAAATTACATTCATAAAAATCTTACTTTACCTCTATTTCCTTCCTAACCAACTACAAATTTCAGACTCTCAAACCAATATTTTATATGATAAACAAGTTTGCTTCAGGCTTTTAATGTTACCGCATACCATTATTAATTACTATTATGCTAAATTAGGAGAAATATGATCAAAACTGACGAAGTCTGGCTGGGCACAAAATAACTGAGCCACCACAAAGCCTTGTAGATTCAAACTGCAACTCTTTATTCCCCAACTCTCACTGGCACTCTACCCCACACTTCCCGGGAATATACTGTCTCTACCGGGCTCCGCCTGCCAATTCTCTCCAAAGGAGCGGGCACCTGAGGCAGCAGGATATGCCCTAATCCCAGCAGGATCCGCCCTAATCCTGGAGCCACCCTAATCCCTGATCAGGGTCACCTTTCAAACCAAAATGCCATGCATCATTCCTACTTGGCTATGGCTCTCAGCACAAAACAATTTTATGATCAATGAAGCTTAGAACATAAGCAGGGAAGAGTGCTCCAATATTCACCTAACAACAATTCAAAACCAGGAATCTTAATGGTAAAAACAATCAGTCATGAGTTTTTCTCTGGCTAATAGTACTACTGACAAAAATCTAAGAAAAATTTACATGTTAAAACAAATTATTCAGCACCAAGGTGGAATGTTGTTGTATCCAAAATATCATGATCTAAAGTACCCATATATCGATAACAAAAATATTAACACTTCAATATGAAAATGATAGGGAGGTCATACACGTGAAAGACATTCTATTTAAATGTATAAAAAAACTGTAACCATAATAAGCGACAATTTTTCTCCTCATGATTGGCACCACATTAAAAAACTTAATAAATCATTTTGTTGGAGAACATACACTTTCATAAACTTCTTATGAAATAAAAATTGATAGCATGTTTTCTGGTGCAATTTGACAGAACCATTGGATTTAAAATGCACATAACTCTCTAGATTATTTATTCTAGAAGTACTATGCTCTGAAAGTAGACCAGAATATTTAGTGCATAATTGTTTTTAACATCAAGTACGTGGAAGCAATTTATATGCCCATCAAATAGGACACTGTTAAATATATCATGGCCATCATTCAACAGCATAATGAGTAGGCATTAAGAGGATGAAGTAACTCCATATGTACTGGTATGAAATAAATTATAAGGTATATTATTAAGTGAAAAACCAAGGCACAGATTTTGGCATGCAAAAAACAAATATTACCACAAAAACAAAGGATAGTTTCATGTATATTTGTATTTTATAAAATATGTAAGCAAGGGATCAGAAAAAAAAAAGAGTAACAAAATGTTTCATTTGCAGAACTGAAGAAAATGAAGGGCCTTAATATTCACAGTGTAAGCATATGTCCATTAGAATTTTGTATCATATGCCTTACTTACTTATTCAAAACACAAGTTAAATCATAACATTCATGAAAACATAAAGAAATAATAAACTCTGCCTCTTTGCTTCCTTGATAATATGGATTGCAACAAATTAGAATTGTTTGTAATTATCATCAGATTCTCAAGACTCTCTCTCTCTTAAATGTATTTAAAAATGCTGCTTTCTGTTGCATACAAGTCCTGTGAATTTCATTTGTGTGCCTGTTACAAAAGTATATGCAGATTCTGTTGAAGATTTTATTCTCTTTTTCAAAATAATTTCTCAGCCTCATAACAGGTCTTACTATATAAAAAGGAGATCTCCAATGAATGCTTAGTATGTTGAATAATAGGCATAGGGATTCCCTTACTCTGCAAAGGAAGAAAAATACTGAATATTATTTAGTTTTCTTCATGATAAAAAGAACAATACTGAGATTTAGTCAAAACATATGTAGAATATACTCTGAGATTTATAGAAGAAAAGAGTTTTGTTATTTCAAAATAAGTATTATCATACACACATCTATTTTCCTATCCATGTATTTCTTAAAATCCTCATAGTTGCATAGAGAAATGGGGATCAGCAATGAATAAACAGCAATTCACTAAAAATTGACTCACAGTATTATCTTAGATTGTATAACAACAATAATTTTGTAAATAAAATTGCCATAATATGAAATTCAAAATATGCTTTTATAGGTGTGAGTGGAATGTTCATGGGTGAAAATAGCAATAAGTGACAATTTTGTAGATTTGTTTAAAATGTGTGCACAATAAAAAAGTAGAAGCAATGTTAGCCGAATGGATTTGCATCTTTTACACTGGTAAGGTAAAATCATATAAATTTAACTACAAGTTTTCCCTGGAATTATGTAAAGAATTTAGGGAAGTCCATTGAGCCTTATACCAGAGCGTATGGAAAACAGATGCTTCCCTTTCAGATTTCTGCATCGTTCTTAAAGCTTTGTTTCATACTATTCAGACTTCTAATCTAACTGCAATGACAGGATTGCTGCTGTGATTTGGATAATGATGTCTTTTCTTGGGATAACCTAAATCAAAGCAACCTAAATGCAACCTATTAGTTGGGTTGGAGTTTCCTTTATTTGTTTATTGTTTCAGTCTTAAATGTCTTTATACCCACAGACTGTCTTTAAAATTTTGGGATGTCATCAAAACTCTCACCAGAGATTGTTAGTGCTCTAAATCAAGAGTCTGACTCTTTTTAATGTCTATATTATGAGGACCACTGATATTTGATTTCAGTTCACTGAATACTCTCAACACTCCTGATAACAGTTGGAGGTTTTTATGTTTTGTTTTTAGACAAGATTCAAAAACTGCATCAGTTGTTTATCTGATTTATTTTCAAAAAATAATTCTGTCACTTGACACAATAAAAATTAAAAATCATATTTGAAAAGGAATGATTATGCAGATTTAGAATAAAATACATTTTAGTAAGATATTTAAAAACAAAAATAAAAATGTATATGTGTGTGTATGTGTGTGTGTGTTTGTGTGTGATTTCAGTTTTGTATGTTGTTGGTCCTCTATAGCTGTACTTTCCAGATTCAACTAAAATTTTCAACAATTGAAAATATTTGAAAAAAAAAAAGAATCGTGTCTGTATTTACCATATATCAACTTTTTTCTTTGTCATATTCACTAACTAATATAGTATAACAACTATGGTATTTATATTGCATTAAGTAATATATGTAATAAAGAAATGATTTAAGGTATACAAGCGAATGTGCATAATTACATGCGAATACTGCTTCATTTTACATAATCTACGTGAGGCTCAGAGGATTTTGGTACCTGTGGGGTACCAAATCTTGAAATCAATTCCTCATGGATAAGAACGAGAGGCAGAAAGAGACAGAGAGAGAGACAGGGAGAGAGACAGAAGGAACACCATCCAAGTTATGATTTTCAACTCCTTCTTATATTGCCTGATCATGACTCTATTCTTTAATTCATCTTCAGTGTGAAGCTTGTAATTTACACTTTTCAATAAGAAGATTGGAAAGAAAGAATGTATTTAGTATACAAGAAAATTTATAAAATTATTTGTCTACTCCTGTGGTTCTCTTTACTGTCTTACATATCATATTCTCCTAAATAGGAGATGCTGAGTTTTACGTTTTAAGAATGTACCTTGTGAACAATGTAAATTTTTTCTTTGAAGACAGGGTTTGGTTGAGATAGATGCTTTACAATATATATATATATATATATATATATATAT
>NW_026006808.1:0-4573 GCF_001458135.2 Marmota marmota marmota
TATATATATATATATATATATATATATATATATATATATAAATTCAACAAATCATCATAGCCACAGGATTTCATGAAAACAGTTGTTTCCATTTCACTTGTTAGAATTTTGACATAATCAACAAGCAAAACATCTGACAGGAATTATTAAATCCTTAGTAGCTACTATCTGTCATTGTATTCAAGAAATTAAGCCAAAGGTGATTCACGGTATCTTATTAATTTCTCTATAACCAAAGCACAAAACCTTTAAACTAGCATTTAAAATTGTCTAGCTCAGATTCTTCCCTTACATTTGAGACAACCTTCATCTACCAATGCACTTTCTAAATACAACTTTATGTCTATCATGAAATTTGTGAATAAACATTTTTCTAAAAAAAATAAAAGGATATTTATTTCACATTATCTGAAATGATTTAGCCACCCTCTGGAGACTTTCCTTCTTCTAATTCAGGTAAAGTTCTTTTCATGTCATTATTTTCCATCAATAATGAATCATCAGCTCTTATAATGATCCTCTTAGTACATGCTTAGAGCTATTTTACCTCTTATTCTATCAGATAATGCAAAAAAGATAATTCAGAACACAGACAACCCTTTCTCATTGTTTAGTAGAGTAAATCATTTAGTGTTGCTGATGGTTTTACACTGTAGATTTGGAGTAGCATGTTTCAGTTTGCAATAACCTTAGAAATACAGGTACATAAATCCATATTTTAATATCTATTCACATATGCATTAAAATCTAATAATTGATCATCTTTATAAATAAAACTGTGTCATTTGTCAAACACATCTCCATCTGATGATTTCATAAATGCATACATATATCAAAAGATCCATTTTTATGATTTATTTACAATTTTTTTATTTTTAAAGTATTCTCAATTTTTTTTCAAAAAATTAAATTAATAATTATATATAAAATAAAATGGTTCATACAAGTTTAAGCCTAAAACACTAATGGTGTACATGAGTTAATAACCATGGAATAATAAACTAAAGACCATTAAGATACCAAAAATTTAATGCTTACATTTAACTAATTGTAACTTGCAATTTGAAAAACAAAAACAAAATTATTTTAAGGAGTATACTGAAATTATGTTTACAGCATACTGATAGAAAATCCTTAAAATCTCAGGAACTCCAAACATACACACACACACCAGGAGCATTAAAACCTTGCTAATTATTGTATGACAACAAGAATTCAAAGAATAGTGCATTAAAATTCTTAGTAAACTTGTAGTACATCAGTTTAAAATTATAAATAACTGCATATCCTTTTAAAATACTTGGTTTTAGATTTAGTAACATGCTAAATGTTGTAAGAATATTTTGTGGATATATTCAAAAGAATAGAGAAATAATTTATCTTTGGCTACTTAATGGCCTGCAACCAGGACAGTCATTGCCAGTGGCATGAGGATTAAGTGGCCTTCTGGTAAGTAGGCCCTGCTTCACCACATTGACCTATGCTCACAGCGTGAACACTTCCACAGAGCCAGTTTCAAGCTTTCCACATGCTAACAGTGGACAGATTTCTGGGAAGACACGCCATAGGCAGCTCTCCTCGAAGATTGGAGCCAGCCTGCAGCCAGACAGACTCTGAGAAACACTGTTCTAGGGTTAGTAAGTGTCCATCACTAGCAAGTTCTATGGTCTGGCAGACTTGGGCCAATAACCCATATCTTTTCTATGACATCAATATAACAACTTCTTAATTCGGTCATCTTTAATATTGAGGGAAGAGAAAATTCTTCTCTTCCAGTCATTTTGTCATGAAGGTTCATGTTGCCATCTGAGGCATAATACCCATGGAATACATTTATGAGTTTTGTTTTCACTGTTATAAATCTATTCTACAAAATCTTAGATTTTGCTACCTCAGATATTCCCTATTAAAGATAATATCTGCAAAGTATGAGTTTACTAAAACCATAGCATGTTATACCAAATGCTCCTATAGTTTCAGGAAGAGTAGTGTTCCATTAGCTGTGCTACTTGGGAGGCTGATACAGAGGAATCACAAGTTGGAGGCCAGCCAAGGCAACTTAGGAGACCCTGTCTAAAAATTAATTAAAAAGAACTGGCAAATAGTTCAGCAGAATAGGGAGATGTGGGAGAAGAAGAAGAGAGAGACAGAGACACACACACACCAGTGTTCATGAACAAGTACAAACACACACATACACACACACGCACGCACACACACACACAGTCCAGCATCTTCATATAACATATTGTAAAAATGCCTTGAATTAACTAATGTTAGCACTCAGACCATAAAAAGAAATGATAAATATAAGAGTGTCATTATCTAAGCACCTCTCTCAAATTTCACACTTCAAATTATTGCTGTAAAATATATGGAAGTGTTATTTAACAAAAAGTGTTTGGATTGAACCATTCATAAATTGTTTTCTATAATCTACTCAAAGGGAAAAAAGTGAAGTATTATGAAAAACCTTTTACACATGAACACAATGAAAAAATACACTGTACAGAGTTTGAAAAGAGTGCTCAGATTTTGATTTCAACTTTATGAAGTTGTATAACTTCTTTGCTTGAGAACAAATGGCACTTTCTCATATAGATGTATTAATGTGACATTTATGATCTAGTTTGTTCTCAAATAATTCCAGTTACCTAATGTGGATTCTATTCTGTGATTATAATCTAGCAAATTAAAACAAAGTAAGTGTAAGAGAAGCACTACAAACAAGTTTTTATTTGTGTGTGTGGGAAGACTGGCAATCTATATCTATATTCTATTTTTCTGAAATCTCATTATGTTGGTCTAGATTAATTTATTCTTCCAAAATTTTACATACATGCTTTGTAAAGTTTATTGTATTCAAGAAGGACTAGGTGTGTTATTCATCAGTTGAAAAAGCCTAATATCAAGACTTTATTTGTTTTGTAATATTCTCAACTATAATCAAGCACTGTAATTGTGCATAAATTTTACTACCATTATCCATATCAATTCCATTTCAATGTTCTGACAATAATTTCAGATAGTTTTCTTAAATTATAAAGAATATTATTTCAATATCTCCATTTGATTCCTAAAATTCAGATAGCAAGTAGTAAGAGCTTAGGATATCAAGCAATTTGGGTTAAAATTGATTTGGTTGTACAGGGTGTGAAACTTCACTGTTGGTTTATTCATATATAAACATAGGAAAGTTAATGTTCAATTCATTCTGCTGTCTGTCCTATATCATGTGCAACCACAAGAATGGAATCCTAATTAAGTTATATTCCATGTATATATAATATGTCAAAATACACTCTACTGTCATGCATATCTAAAAAGAACAAGTTAAAGAATTTTATTTGGTCCCTGAATTTGAATAATGACCTCTAGAAATACAAATGAAAATAATAAAAATATCAATAACAATAATAGACTTTACTGAGTGCTTCCCATAAACACTATATTAAAGAATTTGTGTCATTTAATTCTAACTAAATCCTGTAATTTAAGTGACTACCACTAATATTACCAATGCTGTGTTATAGATGTAAAAACTACGATTTGGTGATGTGAATCATTTATTCCTTCATAATTCAGATAGCAGGTGTTGTGCAATTTCAAGCTTGTTGTATAACCACAATCATCTCAAGTTTCATTACTGAGTCTCTTTGTAGATGTTTCCATCAAGGATCATGAAAACATAAGGCACTTTAGAGATTTTGGGTAAACCGTTGTTCAATAGGGAAAATAAGATACTTAATAAAAGTTTTAGAAGGATTGTCAAAGCTTTCAATGGGGCCAGGTAAGATTTTAGTGATTTTAGGAAACCAGGATGTTATAATATTTGCATAAAAAACATGACCAATGATTTCAGGTGATTGGAGCACTAAAGCAGAGATCCCTAAGAGATATTATAGTCACTAATCAATCCATGTCCATTGTCTGTTGAATGCCAGACATCTGCAAGGGACACTGATACTTTCTCTTTGTATTCTATTATCTTTCCTAAATGTAAATCAATGCATACACTGACACTCTCTAAACTGGAACATTACTGGAGTTGAGAAATGTAGATTCTAGAACCTGAGGTATCCGGTTTGGCTTACAAGTGTAGGGATGATTCTCAGGAACAATGCAGCCTCCAGCCTGGAGATCAAAGTGTGCCTGTGGGCAGTGGTGGAGGAAGAGGCAGAGGAGCATCTACTCGTGTGTTTAGGGAGAAGTTTCATATTTTCATGGGGCTTATGAAAATCCTTTGAAGAATTTTATGCAGAAAAAGGTCATGGCCAGATCCACATTTTAGAAAATCATTATAGAAACAGATTTTAAGCTGAATTGATTGGGTTGGGGTTTGGGAAAGAGAACAGATGGGAAGTAGGAGTACTAGTGAAGATTGTTATAACAATTTAATAGGTAAAAAGCTAAATTTAGGTAGTGTTTGTGGTCCTAGAGAAAAAAAGTAGACATATTCCAGATCTTATTGAGGAAGAATCTGCAGACCTGGGCATTAGTGAGTAAAAAGAATTCATGGCAGCTCTGGTTTTAGGTTGTGGATATATATATATATATATATATATATATATAT
>NW_026006809.1:0-26631 GCF_001458135.2 Marmota marmota marmota
CATCATTCCTACTTGGCAATGTCTCTCAGCAATAATCCTAGCCCTAACCCTAACCCTAACACTAGACCTACCACAATCCTATGCCTAGACATAACACTGAACATAACCCTCCACCTAGCTCTAGCACTAAATCTAGATCACACCTTAACCCTTACCCCAAACAAACCCTAGCCCAACCCCTAACACTAATCCTAACTCTAATCCTAACCATAACCATAGCCCAAACCCTAGCTCTAACTCTATCCATTACCCTAACCATAACCCTAAACCTAATGCCGATCCTAGCACTAACCCTAACACTAACTCTATCCCTAGCCCCGATTCTAACCTGAACCCTCAACATAGACCTAGCACTTACTCAATCCCTGACCCTTATTCTTAATCTAACCATAAAAAAATCCTAAGCCTAACACTAACACTAACCCTAGCCCTAATTCTAAACTTAACCCTAGCCTTAATCCTAGCTCTAACCCCACCCATTACCCTAACCCTAACCATAAACCTAACACTAGATCTAACCATAAAACTAACCCTTGCCATAGTCCTAACCTAGCTCATACCCTTACATTTACACTAAATCTAACACTAACCCAAGTCCTACACATAAAGCTAATCCTGACCCTACCTGACATCTAACCCTGTCCATTACCCTAACCCTAATGATAACCCTAGCCCTAACACTAATACTAACCCTAACCCTAGACCTAACCCTAAACCTCATCCTAGCCTTAGCACTAACCCTAGCTCAAACCCTAACCCATACCCTAAACCTAACCCTAGCCTTAACACTAAACCTAACCTTAACTCTAGCCCTAATCCTAAACATAACCCTAGCCCTAACACTAACTGTAACGCTATCCATTATTCTAATGATAACCATAAACCTAATGCTAACCCTGGTCTTAACCCTAACCCTATCCATTACCCTAAACCTAACCTGAAGCCTAAACCTAACCCTATCCTTTACCCTAATTCTAACTCTAAACTAATGCTAATTTGAGCCTTAATCCTAACCCTTAACCTAACACAAACCCAATACCTGATAGTGACTATTATATTACCCCTAGCTCTAAACCTGAACCTTACCCTAAACCAAACTCTGACACTAGGCCTAGCCACAAACCTTACAATAAAACTATTTTTAACCATAAGCCTAGACCTGATATTAGCCCTAGCCCTAATGTTTTCAAAACCCTAACACAAACACTAGCCCTCATCCTAGCCCTAAACCTAATTTTATCCCTTGCCCTAGTTCTGAACCTAGCTATAACCCCATCCCTTCCCCTATGTCTAACCCTAACTCTAACCCTAGACTTAAACTTTACACTAATCACAGACCTGATCCTACCCCTAATTTATCCCTAACCTTAAACCTTAATGTAAACAAATCCAAACATTGACCATGACCCTAATACTACCCTACCTCTAAAACTGAACCTGTCCCTCAACCTAACTTTTATGGTATACCTAGCCATAAACCTAACCCTGAAACTATCCCTAACAATAATAACCCTAGTTCTAACATTAGCCCTAGCCCTAATGCTAGCCCTAACTCTAACAAAAATCATAGCCTTAATATTGTCCCTAAACATAGCCTTAATCCTAACCCTAATCCTAGCACTAGCCATAACCCTAAATTAAACTGGTTCCCTAGCCCTAAACCTAAATATAACATCATATCATACTCTCATCCTAATCCTAATTCTAGCCCCAAACCAAGGCCTAGCCCTAATAATAACCCTAGCTCTAATCTTAGCCCTAATTTAGCCCTAACCCTAAACCTAACCATATCCCTAACCCTAAGACTAACTCTAACTCTCGCTCTATTCCTATCCCTAGTTCTAACACTATCCCTTGCCATAATCCAAAGCATAGCGCTAACTCTAGCCCAAATAGAGCCCTAAAAGTAACCCTAGCCCTAAACCTAGATCTAACACTAACTCTAAATCTAACCCTAAAACTAAACCTCACCAAACACTAGTCCTTACCCTAATGGTAGTTTAAAAACTATAGCTAAACCTTAGCCATAGCCCTCAAACTAAACTGAGCTATAGCCCTAATCCTAAACCATAACCTAAACCAAATCCTAATGATAAACCTAGCCCTAACCCTAGCCCTATTTAGAGTCCTAACCCTAACCCTACGGTTAATACTGTGACTCTGACCATAAAACTAACCCTAGTTCAAACATCACCCTAACCCTAAATCTAACCCAAACACTAGACCTAGCCCTAAACCTAACCCTAAAACTAGCCCTAATTGTAATGCCAGTAATTACATTAGCCATAGCCCTAATCCTAACAAAAGCCTAGCCCTAATATGAGCCCTAACCTAGAATTAACCCTAACTCTAACCCTAACCCTAGCCCTAAACATAACCCTAACTCTAGCTCTAAACCTATCAGTTACCCTAAGCCAAACCCTCACCGTAATGTTACCCTAGTCCTAACCCTAATCCTTAGCCTACCCCAAACCCTAACTCTATTACTAGTTTTAACCCTAGGTCCTCAATCTATCTCTAACCTTAACCCAAGCCCTAAGCATATCCCTGACCCTTATTCTGACCCTAACACTTACCCTAGGTCTAAGCCTGACCCAAAACCTAAACCGAACCCTAACACTAGCCCTACCATTAAACTTATAAGTAAACCTAACCGTAACACTAGCACTAGACCTAAACTTAATCCTAAATATAGCCATAACTCTAGCCCTAGCCCTAAACAAAACCTAGCCCCAGCCCTAACAATAACCATTAATCTAACACAAAGACTAACCCTATCTCTAGACTTAACTCTAGTTCTAATTCTGGCCCTAACCCTAAACCAAATGCTAACACAAACACTGACCCTTACCCTAACACAAACCCTAGCTCTAAACTTTATCCTAACCCCAAACCTAACCATAACACTAGACTTATCCATAACCTAACCCTAAAACTAGTCATAAACATAACCCTAGCTCTTAAATTACTCATAGCCCTAATGCTAGCCATAAACCTCAAACAAAACCTAGCACTAAACCTAGCCCTAAACCTAGCCCTAAGTGTAACCCTAACACTAGCCCTAGCACTATTCTTAACCCTAACGCTTGCCCTAGCCCTAACCCTAGCTCAAACTCTAACCCTTACTCTAAACGTAACCCTAGCCCTAACACTAACACTAACCCTAACCCTAACCCTAACCATAGACTTAATCCTAACTGTAACCATAGCCCAAATCCCAGCTCAACCTCTATCCATTACCTTAAACATAACCCTGATTCTAATGCTCACTCAAGCCCTAACTCTAAACCTAAACCTACTGTATCTCTGATTCTAACCCTAACCCTCACCCTAGCCCTAACATTAGCTCAAACCCTCACACTTACCCTAAAACTAACCCTAACACTAACCCGAGGCCTATCCCTAACCCTAGCCAAAATCCTAACCTTAATGCAAATCCCAACTCTAGCGCTAACCCTATTCATTACCCTAAACATAAGCCTAATCCAAATGCTAACCCTAGGCCTAACACTAACCCTATTGCTAACACTAACCCTATACATTACTCTAAACCTAACCTGAATCCTAATCCCAACCCTATCCATTACTCTAACCATAACCCTAACCATAACACTAATTTGAGCCCTAACCATAAATCTTTACCTAAACAAACCCTAAACTAGACTCTGATCCTAATAATACACCTAGCTCTAAACCTGACACTTACCCTAAACTGTAACCCTTACAGTAGACCTAGACATAAACATAACCCTAACACTATGCCTAAGCATAACTCTAGAACTGACATTAGCCCTAGCCCTAATTCTAGACCTAACCCTAATATAAATCCTAGCACTCATCATAGTCCTAAACTGAGCCTTAATCCTAACCTGAAACCTCATCCTAGCTCTATCCCTAATATTAACCCTCGATCTAGCCATTAACCTAGCTATAACCCCATCCTTTCCCCTAAAACTAACCATAACACTAACAATAACACTAACACTAACCCTAACCCTAGCCCTAACCATAGGCCTAACCCTAACACTAACGCTAATGCTAATCCCAGCCCTAATTTAGCACTAACCCTTACAGAACTCCTAAGCCTAGCCCTAAGACTAAATCTAACTCTCACACTAGCCCTATTTCTGTTTCTAACCCTATCCATTTCCATAATCTTACCATTAGCCCTAACCATAGCTCTAACCCTAGCCATAGCCATAACCCTAGTTCTAACCATAACTCTAAATTTAACCCTAAACGTAAGCCTAAACCTCACCCTACCACTAGCTGAACATTATCGCTAATCCTACAACTCGCTCTAGCCCTAAAACAAAACAGAGCCATTGCCCTAAACCTACATCTTAACCTAAACCAATCCCTAACCCTCCAACTAGCCATAACACTAGCTCTAATTCGAGTCTTAGGCCTAAAACTAACCCTGACCCAGATTCTTATCCAAACATTAACCCTAGCTCTAAATATCACCCTAAACCTAAAGCTAATGCTAACACTAGACCTAGCCCAAATCTTAACCCTAAAACTAACCCTAATTATAACCCTAGTTCTTACATTAGCCATAGCCCTAACCGTAGCCCTACCCCTAACACAAAATTAGCCCTAATCTGAGCCCTAACACTAGATTAATTCTAACCCTAACCATAAACCTAGCCCTAACCCTAACCCTAAACCTAGCCCTAAACCTAGCTCTAACCCTATCCCTTAACCTAAGCCAAATCTTATCCATAATGCTAACCCAAATCCTAAACCTAATCCATAGCCTAAACCAAACCCTAACCCTAGTACTAGTCCTAAAAATCCCTCATTTTAGCTCTAACCCTAGCCCAAAACCTAACACTAACTTTCACTCTTATTCTGACACTAACACTAATTGTAGGTCTAAACCTGACACTTGACCTAAACTGAACCCTGAAACTAACCCTACCAGTAAATTTTATCTAAACCTAAGCCTAAATCTAGCCCTAGACCTAAACCTAAGGTTTAAATCTAGCTATAGACTTAAACAAAAAACTTAGTCCTAGTCCTAACAATAACCCTTAACCTAAACAAAACACTAACACTACCACTAAATCTAAACCTAGTCTTAATTCTGGCTTTTATCCTAACCCTAACTCTAACCTGATCACTGAGCCTAACATTAACACTAAACCTAGCTCTAAACCTGTCACTAAACCACAAAGTAAACCTAACACTAGAGTTAGCCATAAACCTAACACTAAAGCTACCCTAATTAGAACCCTAGATCATACATTACCTATAGCACTAACCCTAGGCCTAAACATAACACAAAATCTAGCCCTAATCTGAAGCCTAAACCTACCCTAAGCAAAATGTTAACCCTAACCCTAGTCTTAACCCTCACCCTAACCCTCACCTTAGTCCTAACATTACCTCAAATCCTAACTCTTATCCTAAACATAACCCTAGCCCTGTCCCTAAACCTAACCCTGATCCTAACCTTAACCCTAGCCCTAACCCTAGCCTTTACCCTAACCCTATAGTAACCATAACACTAATTTGAGCCCTAACCCTAAATCTTAACCTAACCAAACCCAAAATCAGACCTTGACCCTAATGATAACCCCAGCCCTACCTTAACCAAAACCCTAATCCAAACCATGAACCTAACCCTATACCTAACCCTAAACCTAACCCTTGCTGTAGCCCTATCCCTAACTCAAATCCTAACCCTTACNATATCCCAAGTTAGTACATTAGTAGTTGTTCTAACCCTAGCCTTAACTCTAACACAAATCCTACCCCTAAACCGAGCTTTAACCCTACCTTTAACCCTAATCTTAAACCTAACACTAGCCCTAACCCTAACACTAACTCTAACTCTAGCTCTAACCTAAACTTTAACCTAAGCCAAACCCTGACCCAAATGCTAACCATAGTCCTAACCCTCATCCTTAGCCTAACTTAAACTCCTACTGTATTACTAGTCTTAACCCTAACCCTCATTCTAGCTCTAATCCTAACCTTGACTCTCATCTGATCCTAACAGTAACCCTAGGACTAAACCTTAACCTATACCTAAACATAACCCTAACGCTAGACCTCCCAGTAATCTTATACCTATACTTAAGCCTCACACTAGACCTAGATCCAAAGCTAATCCTAAAAATAGCTAAAACTATAGCCCTAGACCTAAACAAAAACCTAGCACTACCCCTAACAATAACCCTTAACATAAACCAAACACTTACCCTATCCCTAGACCTAAACCTAGTCCTAATTCTGGCTCTAACCCTAACCCTATCCCAAACACTGACCCTGATTCTAACACTAAACCTAGCTTTAAACTAGACCTATACATAACCCTAACCATAAAATTAGTCCTAAACACAACCCTAGCTCTTATATTACCCATAGTACTAACCATAGCCCTAAACCTAACAGAAAACCTAGCCCTAAACCTAGGCCTAAACTTAGCTCTAAGCATAAACCTAAGCCTAACCCTAGCCCTAAACCTAACCATAAACCTCACCCTCGCCTTAGACCTAACCCTAGCTCAAAGCCTAACCCGTACACTAAACATAACCCTAGCCCTACCCTAAACCCTAACCCTAAACCTAGCCCTAATCCTAACATTAACCCTAGCCCAAACATTACCTCTAACCATATACCTTACCCTAACCCTAACTCTAACCCTAATTAAAACCCTATCTCTAACACTGAACCTAACTCTAACCATAAATGTAAACCTAGACATAAACCTAAACCTAACGTTCACCCTAGCCCTAACCCTATTGCAAACACTTAAACCTTACCCTAACCTAACCATAACCCTAGCCCTAAACCTAACACTTACCCTATCCCTAACATTTACCCTAAACTGAACCATAGCCATATCTCTAAACCTAACCCTAATCCTAGACTTAATCCAAACCATAACCTAGCCCTAACATTAGCTCTAAACCTATGCATTACACTAAACATAACCAAAACCCTAATGCTTACCCTAACCAGTTCGCTAAAACAAACCCATCCATTACCCTAAATCTTAACTGAAACCTAAACTAAACCCTATCCATTAACCTAACTCTGAACCTAACCCTAACACTAATTTGAGCCCTAAACCTAAAACTTAACCTAAACCAAATGCTAACCCTGACTCTAACCATAAAAATAACCCTAGCTCTAAAGCTGACCTTTAACCTAAAAATAACACTTACACTAGACTTAGCCATAACCTAAACCTAAAATTATCCTTAACCATAACCCTAGACCTGATATTAGCCCTAGCCTAAGTCCTAGCCATAACCCTATCAAAAAACCTATCCCTCATCCTAGCCCTAATCCTAGCCTGAATCCTAAATGAACCATAACCCTGGGCCAAATCCTAATTTTAATCCTAACCCTAGCCCTAAACCTAGCTATAACCCTACCCATTCCCCTAAACATAACCCTAACCCCAATGTTAACCCTAATCCTAGCCCAACCAGGGCCTATCTCTAACACTAACCCTACACCTAAACCTAGCTATAACCCCACCCATTCCCTTAAACTTAACTCTAACCCCAATGCTAACCCTAACCCTAGCCCAAACCTTAGGCCTAATGCTAAGACTAAACCTACCCCTAATCCTAGCACTAATTTAGCCCTAAACTTAACCCTAATCCTAAACCTTTAACTCTAATTCTCACCCTAGCCATATCACTAGTTCTAACCATAATCCTTACATAACCTTAACCCTAGCCGAAACTCTAGCCCTAGCCCTAACCCTAGATCTAACCCTAACTCTAAATCTAACCCTAAACCTAAGCCTAAACCTCGCCCTAACACTAGCTCTAACCCTGATGCTAAACCAAAATCTAGCCCTAACACTAGCCCTAGCCCTAAAACAAAACCGAGCCATAGCCCTAACCCTAACGCTTAACATAAACCAAAGCCTAACCCTACACCTAGCTCTAATTTTAGCCTTAATTTGAATCCTAAACATAACCCTAAAACTAACCCTTACCCTCACATTGACCCTAACAATAACCCTTGCTCTAAACATCACACTAACCATAAACCTAACAATAACACTAGTCCTAGCCCTAACCCTAACCCTAAAAGTAGCAAAATTGTAACACTAGTTCATACATTAACCATAGCCCTATCCCTAGCCCTATCAATTACTCTAAACCTAACCCTAATTCTAATGTTAACTCTAGGCCTAAATCTAACCCTATCCCTAAGCATAAACCTATCCATTATGCTAACTTAACCTGAACCCTAAACCTAACCCTCTCATTAGCCTAATTCAAACCCTAATGCTAATTCCACCCCAAACCTAAACCCTAACCTAAACAAAACCCTAAACCTGACACTCACCCTAATAATACCCCTAGCTCTAAATTTGACCCTTACCATAAACCTAACTCTTATACTAAACATAGCCCTAAACCTAACCCTAAAACTCTCCCTAACCGTAACTCTAGACCTGACATTCACCCTAACACTAATTCTAGCCCTATCCCTAATACCCTAGCCCTCATGCTAGCCCTAACACTAGCCTAAATCATAACTCTAATGAAACCCTACGCCTAACCCTAATTCTACCCTTCACTCTAGACCTAAACCTAGCTCTAACCCCATCGCTTACACTAAACCTAACTCTAAGCCTAAAACTAACTCAAGGCCTAAATATAACCATAAACCTAGCCCTATTTCTAGCCCCAATTAAGCCCTATACCTAACCCAAACCTTAAGCCCAGCCCTAAGACTAACTCTCACTTTGGCCCTAGCCCTATCCCTAGCTCTGACCCTATCCCTTACATTAACCCTAATCCTCGCCATAAACCTAGATCTAACATTAGCCCTATCCTTAGCCCTAGTCCCAATCCTAGATCTAATCCTAACTCTAAATCTAACTCTAACACTCAGTCTAAAACTAACGCTACACAAGCCCTAAACCTAACACTAATCCTAAAACTAGTCCTAACCATAGTCCTAGCTTTAAAACAAAACCGAGCCATAGCCCTAACTTTAAAACTTAACCAAAAAAACAAAACCTAACCCTACACCTAGCCCTAAACCTAGCCCTAATTTGAGTCCAAAACCTAACCCTAAATCTTACCCTGACCTTGAATTTGACCCTTACACTAACCCTAGCTCTAAACATCAACCTAACCCTAAACCTAACCCTAACTGGAGACCTAGTCCTAACCCTATTCCTATAACTAGCCCAAATAGTAACACTAGTCCATACATTGGCCATGACTTTAAACCTAGCCTTAACTCTAACCAAAACCTAAACCGAGACTTATCCCTAGCTTTAACCCTAAATCTAACCCTAACACTAGCCCTAACCCTAACCCTAAACGTAGCCTTAACCCTAGCTCTAACCCTATACCTTACCCTAAGTTAACCCTAACCCTAATGCTAACACTAGTCTTAACCCTAATCTTTAGTTTAACCCAAACCCTAACCCTATTACTACTCCTAACCCTAGCCCTCATTCTAGCTCTAACCATAACCCAAACCTGACACTTATTCTGACCCTAACTGTAACTGTAGGTCTAAACCTGACTCTAACCCTAAAGCGAACCCTAACACTAGTACTAGCAATAATCCTATACCTAAACCTAACCCTAACATTAGCCCTAACCCTAGCACTAATCCTATCCCTTACCCTAAACCAAACCATAAACCTAATGCTAACCATAGTCCTAACCCTAATCCTTAGACTAACAGAAATCCTAACTCTATAACTAGTCCTAACCCTGGCCATCATTCTAGTTATAACCATAACCCAAACACTAACCCTAACCCTGACCCTTATTCTGACCCTAATCATAAACCAAACCCTTACACTAGCCCTACGCATAAACCTATACATAAACCAAACCCTAATACTAGCCCTAGACATAAACCCAATCCTAAATCTAGCTATATCTCTCACCCAAGAGCTAAAAAAAACCTATCCCTAACCCTAATGATAACCCTTAACCTAACAGAAACATTAACCCTACTTCTAGATCTAACCAATCATAATTTAGCTCTAAATTTAACCCTAACCCTAATCCAAAGACAGGTCCTGTCACTAATACTAATCTTAGCTTTAAAATTGACTCTAACCAAAACCTAAACTTAACACTAGACCTAGGCATAACCCTTAACCCTATCTCTAACCCCAAATGCAGCTCTAACATTACCCTAAACCTAACCCTAACCCTAACCCTAAAACTAACCATGACCCTGATTCTGACCCTACACTAACCCTAGCAATAAACATCACCCAAAACCTAAACCGAACCCTTACACTAGACCTAGCTGTAACCCTAACCCTAAAACTAGCCCTAATCATAATCCTAGTTATTACATTAGCTTTAGCCCTAACCCAAATTCTAACCTAATCCAAAACCTATCCCAATCAGAGCCCTAACACTAACTTTAACACTAACAATGACTGCTATGCTAGCCCTAACCCTTACCTTAAATCTAATGCTAAACCTAACGCTTGCAATAACCCAAAACCTAACCCTGACCCTAGCCCAAATCCTAACCATAACCCTAGCCCTAACCCTAGCTCTAATCCTATGGATTACCCTTACTCTAACCCTAACCCTAATGCTAACCCTAGGATAACCCTAAACCTATTCCTAATCCTAAACCTATGCATTACACTAAAACTAACCTGAACCCTAAACCTAACCATATCCATGAGCCTAATCCTAACCCAAACCCTAACACTAATTTGAGCCCTAAAATTAAACATTAACCTAATCCAACCCAGATCCCTGTACCTTACCCTAATAATTCCCCTAGCTCTAAATCTTACACTAAACGTTAACCTAACTTTTACATTATACCTAGCCATAATCCTAACCCTAAAACTATCTCTAACCATAATCGTAGACCTGACATCAGCTAGCACATGAAGCCTTAATCCTAACACAAACTCTAGCCATAATCCTAGCCCAAAATAGCCTTAAGCCTAACCCTAACCTAACACTAGCCCTAATCCTAATTTTAACCCTCACCCTAGTTCTAAACCTAGCTACAACATCATGCTTTACCATAACCACAACCCCAACACTAGCCCTAAACCTAGGCTTAGCCTTAATACTAATCCTAGCCTTATTACAGCCCTAACTCTAACCCTACCAAACTCTAACCCTAAGAATATCTATCTCTTCTTAGCTCCATCCCTAGTTGTAACACTATCCCTTATGATAACCCAAACCCTAGACATAATCCTAGATGTAACCTAGATTTAAACATAACTCTAAATCTATCCCTAAACATAAGCCTAAACCATACCCTAACACCAGCTCTAAACCTAACGCTAATTTGAAAACTAGCCCTATCCCTAGCCCTAGACCTCAAGCAAAACCAAGTAATAGCACTGACCCTAACCCTTAACCTAAAACAAACCCTAACCCTACACCTAGCCATAACTCTAGCCCTAATTAAAGTCCTAACCCTAACCCTAGGACTAATACTAACCCTGACTCTGATCCTAAAACTGACCCTAGATCTACACATCACCATATCCCTAAACCTAATCCTAACACTAGACCTTGCCCTAAACATAACCTTAAAACAAGCCATAATCATAATGCCAGTTCTTACATTAGCCATAGCCCTAAACCTAACACAAAACCTAGCCCTAACCCAAGGCCTAACCCTAGCTTTAACCCTAACCCTAACCCTGGCCCTAACCCTAACCCTATATCTAGTCCTAACCCTAGCTCTAACCCTATCCCTTACCCTAAGCCAAACCCTCACCCTATTGCTACCCTAGTTCTAATCTTAATCTTAAGCCTACCCCAAACCCTAACTTTATTACTGTTCCTAACCTTAGCCCTCATTCTAGCTCTAAAATTAACACAAACCCTAACCCTAACCCTGACCCTTATTTTGACTCTAACACTAAACCTAAGTTTAAACATGACCCTAACCCTTATTTGAAACTTAGCACTAGCCCTACTGGTAACCCTATACTTAAACCTAACACGAACTCTAGCCCTAGACCTAAACCTAATCCTAAATATAGCCATAACCCTAGCTCTATCCCTAACATTAACCATTAACCTAAATCAATAAATAAACTTAAACCTAGAACTAACAGTGAACCTAACCCTAATCCTAACCCTAAGCTAGCTCAAACCCTAACCCTAACCCTAAACCTAACCCTAATGCTATCCTAACCCTAACCCTAACTCTAACCTGACATCTAAACCTATTACCCTAAATCTAATGATAACCCTAGACCTAACCCTAACACTAACCTTAGCATAACCATGACCATAACCCTAGAACAAACCCTAAAATAAACCTTAGCCCTAGCACTAAACCTCGCTCAAACCCTAAACCATTCCTGAAACCTAATACTGACTCTAACCCTCACCCTCACCCTGACCTAACCCTAACTTTAGCCCTAATCCTAACTTAACCCGAGCCCTAACCCTAGGTCTAACCATATATATTACCCTAAAAATAATCATAATGCTAATGCTAACCCTAGGCCTAAGCCTAAACCTATCACAAACCAAAACCATATACATTACCCTAAACCTAACCTGAAACCGAAACATAACCCTATCCATTACCTTTACCCTAATTCTAACCTTAATGCTAATTCAAGCCTAAACCTAAACCGTAACCTAACCCAAACCCAAGCCTGACCCTGACCCTAAAATACCCCTAGCTCTAAACCTGACCCTTTCCCTAAACGTAACACTTAAATTTGACCCAGCCATGAACCTAACCCTAGGCCTATCCCTAACTTTAAACTTAGACCTGACATTAGCCCTAGCCCTAATTTTTGCCCTAACCCTAACACAAAACCCAGCCCTAATCCTAGTGTTAAACCTAGCATTAATCCTAACACAAAACTTAACCCTATTCCTAACCCTAAAGCTAATCGTAAAACTAGCCCTAACCCTAACCATAGCAATAAAACAAAACCGAGCAACAGGCCTAACACTAAAACTTAACTTAAACCAAACACTAGCACTACACCTAGAACTAAGCCTAGCCCTAATACAAGAACTAATCATAACCTTCAAATTAACCCTGACCCTGTCTCATAACCTAACACTCGCCTAGCTCTAAACAGCACCCTAAAATTAAACCAAACCCTAACGGTAACCCTAGCCCTAATTCGAGTCCTAACTCTAACCCTAAAACTAACCCTGACTTGACTCATATTCTAACACTCACTCTAGCTATAAATATCAATCTAACATTAAACCTAACCTTAACACTTGACCTACCCCTAACCCTAACTCTAAAACTAATTGTAACCCTGGTTCCTATATTAGTCATTTCCCTAACCCTAGCCTTAAACCTCACACAAACTAGCCCTAATCTGAGCCCTAAACCTAGATTTAACCCTAAACATTACCCTAACCCTAGCCCTAAACCTATCTCTAACGGTAACCCTTACCCTAAGCAAAACCTTAACCCTAATGGTAACCCTAGACCTATCCCTAATCCTTAGGCTAACCAAATAATAACCCTATTAATAGTCCTAACCCTAGATCTCATTCTAGCTCTAACCCTATCCCAAACCCTAACCCTAACCCTGACCCTCATTCTGACCATAACACAAACCCGAGGTCTAAACCTGACCCTAACGCTAAACCAAACCCTAACACTAGCCCTACAGGTAACCTTATACCTAAATCAAACCCTACCATTAGCTCTAGATCTAAACCTAATTCTAAATCTGGCCTTAACTCTAGCTCTAGACATAAAGAAAAACCTAGCCAGAGCCCTAACAATAACCCTTAACCTAACCCAAACAATAACCTGACCCCTAGACCAAAACCTAGTCCTAATTCTGGCTTTAACCCGAACTTTAACTATAACCCGGACACTGATCCTGCCTATAACACTAAAGGTACCTCTTAAACTGACCCTAATCAAAACCTAAACATAATTCTAGACACATCCATATCTAACAGTATAACAAGCCCTAATCATAACTCTGGTTCTTACATTACCCATAGCCCTAACCCTAGGCCTAAACCTAACACTAAACACAGTACTAATCCAGGGACTAACTAAATCTAGCCCTAAGCATAACACTAACCATAACCCTAGCCCTCAACTAACCCTAGCCCTAACATAAACCTAGTCTTCACCTTAGTCCTAACCCTAGATCAAAGCTTAAACCTTACCCTAAACATAAACCTAGACTTATCACAAACTCTAATCCTAACCCGAGCCCTAATCCTAAACTCAGCCTTCGCCGTAAACCTAGCTCTAAACCTACCCATTACCCCAACCCTAAACTTATTGATAATCCTAGCCTAAACCCTAACTCTAAACCTAACACTAACCGGAAAACTGAC
This sequence comes from Marmota marmota marmota, assembly GCF_001458135.2. Taxonomy (NCBI): domain Eukaryota; kingdom Metazoa; phylum Chordata; class Mammalia; order Rodentia; family Sciuridae; genus Marmota; species Marmota marmota. Next base: position 14,295 of record NW_026006809.1, read on the forward strand.
CCTAGACATAATCCTAAATTTAACACTTGGCATAGCACTAAATGTAACTCAAGCCCTAAACCTAACCAGAAACCTAAACATAACAATAGCCCTAATCCTAAACCTAAACCAAAAACTAACCCTAACCTAATCCTATATCTAAAACTATACATTACCCTAACCCTAAACCTAACCTTAATGATAACCCTAGCCCTAACCCTAACCCTAATACTAACTCTACCATAATCTTATCCCTAGACCTAACCCTAAAACTAACCCTCTCCCTAGCCATTACCCTAGCTCAAAACCTAGTCCATACAATAAACATAACCCTAAACCTAACCCTAATTCTAAACTTAACCCTAACCATAACTCAAGACCTATTTTTAACTTTAACCCTAGTTCTAACCTAAGCTCAAATCCGACCCACTACCATAACCATAACCCTTACCCTAATGCTAAACCTAAGCCTAACCCTAACCCTATTGCTAATGCTAACCCTATAAATTACCCCAAACCTAACCTGAACCCTAAACCAAACCCTATCATTACCCTAATTCTAACCCTAATGTGAATTCAAGCCCTAAACCTAATTCCTATGTTAAACCAAACCTTCAGCTTGACCCTAACCTTAAAAATTCCCCTAGCTCTAAACCTAAACCTTACCCTAAGCCTAACCCTTAACTAGATGTAGACCTAAATCTAACCCTAAAATTATCTTTAACCATAACCCTAGACCTGATATTAGCCCTAGTGCTAATCCTAGCCTAAACCCCCCAAAAAATTACCCTCATCCTAGCCTTAAACCTAGCATTAATAATAACCCTAACTCTATGCCTATGCCTAATCATACCCTAACCCTCACCCTACCTCTAAAACTAGGTATAACGCCATCCCTTATCCGAAACATAACCCTAATCATAACCCTATCACTAGGCCTAAACTGAACACTAACCCTAGCCCTAATCCTGGCCTTCATTTAACTCTTATCAAAACCCTAACCCTAATCGTAGCCCTAAGACAAACTCTAACTCTCACATAGACCCTTTTCCTAGTTCGAACCCTATCCCTTATCATAACTTTAAACCTAGCGCTAACCCTAGTTCTAGCCCCTGCCCTATCCTTAGTCCTATCCTAACCCTAGATCTAAGCCTAACTCTAAATATAACCCTAACCATAAGCCCAAGCCTAACACAAACACTAGACCTAACCCTAATACTCGTCATCAAACTAGTGCTTACTCTAAAATGGGACTAAAACAAAACCGAGCAATAGACCTAACCCTAAACCTTAACTTAAAACAAACCCTAAAGTACACCTAGAACAAATCCTAGCCCTAAATCGAATCCTAACCCTATCCTTAAAACTAACCCTGACCCTGACATATACCCTAACACTCACCCTAGCTCTAAAACACCACTCTAACGTTAAACCAAACCCTAACAGTAAACCTAGGCCTAATTTGAGTCCTATCCCTAAAATAACCCTGTTTCTGGCTCCTATCCCAACAATAACCCTAGCTCTAAATTTACACTAACCTTAAACCTAACCATAAACTCTAATCTTAAACACTAACCTTAAATATAACTCTAATTGTAATTCTGATTCTTACATTATTCATTGCCCTAACCCTAGCCCTGATGCTAACACAAAAACTAGCCATAATCTGCACCCTAAACCTAGCTTTAACATTAACCCTAATCCTAACCCTACACCTAACACTAGCTCTAAATCTATCCCTAAACCTAAGCAAAACCCTAACCCAAATTGTAACCTTAGACCTACCCCTAATCCTTAGGCTAATCAAAACCCTAACCCTATTAATAGTCCTAAACCTTGCTCTCATTTTAGCTCTAACCTATCCCTAACCCTAACCCTAACACTGACCCTCATTCTGACCATAACACTAACCCTAGTTCTAAACCTGACTCTAACCCTAGACCAAAACTTAACACTAGCCCTACCAGTAAACTTATACTAAACCGGACTCTACCACTAGCCCTAGACCTAAACCTAATCCTAAATCTAGCCTTAACTCTAGCCCTAGAACTAAACAAAAACTTAGGCCTAGCCCTAACAATAACCCTTAACCTAACACAAAGACTAACCATACCCCTAGACATAAACCTAGTCCTAATTCTGGCTTTAACCTTAAACCTAACACTAACCTGAACATGGACCCTGCATTTAACACTAAGCTAACTCTAAACCTGACCCTAACCCTAACCCTAACCCTAACAGTAGACCTAACCATAACATAAACCTAAAACAGTCCCTAATCATACTCCTGTCTCTTACATTACCCATAATCCTAACCCTACGCTTTAACCTAAAACAAAACCTAGAGCAAATCCTAGGCCTAAACCCAGCCCTAAGAGTAACCCTAACCCTAACCCTAGCCCTAATTTTAACCATAACTCTAGCCTTAGTTCTAAAACTTACTCAATGACTAACCCTTACCCTAAATATAAACTTAGACTTATCCCTACCTCTAACCCTAACCCTATCCCTAACCATAAACTTAACCCTATCCCTAAACCTAGCTCTGAACATACACATTAACCTAACACTTACCCTAACCCTAACTGGAAAACTAACCCTAGACCTAACCCTAAACCTAACACTTCCCATAGCCCTAACCCTAGCTCAAACCCTAACCTGTACCAGAAACCTAAACCTTACCATGCCTTAACCTTAACCCTAAAACTAATTCTAACCCTAAACCTAATCCTAAACTTACATCTAACCATATCCATTACCCTAACCCTTATCCTAACCCTAATAATAATTCTAGCCCTAACCCTAACCCAAACCCTAAACTTACCTTAATCCTATCCTAGACCTAATGCTGAACCTAACCCTCAACTTAGCCCTAGCCCTAACTCTAGCTCAAACTCTATCCCTTACACTAAACAAACCCTAGCCGAAACTCTAACCCTAACCCTAGACCTAAGACAAACTCTAACTCTCAAACTAGCCCTATTCCTAGTTCTAACCCAATCTCTGACCATAACTTAACCTAGCACTAACCCTTGCCTTATCCTTATTCCTAGCATAATCTTAGATCTAAGCGTAACTCTAAATGTATCCCTAACCATAGCATAAGCCTAACTCTAACATTAGACCTAACCCAAATGCTAGTCATAAAACTAGGGCTAACATTAACCCTGGGATAAAACAAAACTAAACAATAGACTAACCCTAAACCTTTACTTAAACCAAACCCACAATTACACCTAGAACTAATCCTAGCCCTAATTTGAGTCCTAACCCTAACCTTAAAACTAAGCCTGACCCTGACTTATACCCTAACACTTACCCTAGCTCTAAAACACCACTCTAACCTTAAACCAAACCCTAACACTAAACCTAGCCCTAATTTGATTCCTAACCCTAACTCTAAAACTAACCCTGTTCCTGACTCCTATCCTAACAATAACCCTAGCTCTAAGTTCATCCTAAACATAAACCTAACCCTAACACGAAAACTACCACTAACACTAACCCTAAAGCTAACCTTAATTGTAACATTACTTGTTGCCCTATTCCAAGCCATAACTCTAACACAAAATCTAGCCCTCATCAGAGCCCTAAACCTAGCTTTAACACTAACACTAACCCTAACCCTAACACTAGCTTTAACTGTATCCCTAAACCTAAGTAAAACCCTAACCCTAATGGTAACCCTAGACCTATCCCTAATCCTTAGGCTAATCAAAACCCTAACCCTATTAATTGTCCTAAATCTAGCCCTTATTCTAGCTCTAACTTATTTCTAATTCTAACACTAACTCTGACAATTATTCTGACCTATGGTCAGAATACACTAACCCTAACCCTAGGTCTAAACCTGACCCTAACTATAGACCAAACCCTAACACTAGCCCGACCAGTAACCTTATACTAATCCTGACTCTACCACTAGCCCTAGACCTAAACCTAATCCTAAATCTAGCCTTAACTCTAGCCCTAGACTTCAACAAAAACCTAGCCCTAGCCCCAACAATAAGGCTTAACCTAATGCAAAGACTAATTCTACAACTAGACATAATCCTAGTCCTAATTCTGGCTTTAACCTTAACCCTAACACTAACCTGAACACGGACCCTGCATTTAACACTAAGCTATCTCTAAGCCTGACCCTAACCAAAAATCTAAACCTAACACTAGACCTAGCCATAATACTAACCCTACAACTAGCCCTAATCATAATCCTATTTCTTAAATTACCCATAGCGATAACCATATACCTTAATCTAACACAAAACCTATAATAAATCCTAAGCCTAAACCTAGCCCTAAGTATAACCATAACCCTAACCCTAGCCCTAATCCTAACCCTAACTGTAGCATTAGTCCTAAACTTAACTTAATGCCTATCTTGCCCTAAATATAAACTTAGACTTATCCCTAACTATAACTCTAATCCTATCCCTAACCCTAAACTTAACCCTATTTCTAAACCTAGATCTGAACATACATATTACCCTAACCCTATCCCTAACCCTATTGATAAACCTAGCCATAACCCGAACCCTAACCCTAACCATAACCGGAAAACTAACCCTAGACCTAACCCTAAACCTAACACTTGCCATAGCCCTAACCCTAGCTTAAACCCTAACCCATACCGAAACCTAAACCTAATCATGCCTTAACCTTAACCCTAAAATAAAATCTAACCCTAAACCTAAACCTAACATCTAAAAATATCCATTACCCTAACCCTTATCCTAACCCTAATGATAAATGTAGCCCTAACCCTAAACCTACTGTAATCATTTCCCCAGACCTAATGCTGAACCTAACCCAAAACTTAACCCTCTCCCTAACTCTAGCTCAAACCCTAATCCTTCCCCTAAAAAATCCCTAGCCCAAACTCTAACCCTAATCCTAGCCCTAACCTAATGGTAACCATAGCCCAAACCCTAGCTCTATCTCTATCCATTACCCTAACCATAACCCTAAACCTAATGCTAACCCTAGATCTAACCCTAAATCTACCTCTATCCCTAGCTCTGATTCTAACCTGAACCCTCAATCTAGCCCTAACACTTACTAAATCCATGAGTGTTACCCTTAACCTAATGGTAAGAAAACCCTAAGCCTAACACTAACCCTAACCCTAGCCCTAACCCTAATACTAACCCTAACCCTTGACCTAACCCTAAACCTAACCCTAGCCTTAGCACTAACCCTAGCTTAAACCCTAACCCGTATCCTAAACTTAACCCCAAACCTAACCCTAGCCTTATACATAACCCTAACCCTGACTCTAGCCCTAATCCTAAAAATAATCCTAGCCATAGCCATAGCTCTAAATTGATCAATTACCCAAACAAAAATCATAAACCTAATGCTAACCCTAGGCCTAACCCTAACCCTCTCCATTAACCTAAACCTAACATGAAACCTAAACCTAACCTGAAGCTAAACCTAACCCTATCCCTTACACTAACCCTAAGTCTATGATAATGCTAATTTGATCACTAACCATAAACCTCAACCTAATCCAAACCCAAAACCTGAACTGATTATTATAATACCCCTAGGTCTAAACCTGAACCTTACCCTAAACCTAACTATGAATATAGACCTAGCCATAAACCTTACCCTAAAACTATCCCTAACCGTAACCCTAGACCTGATATTAGCCCTAGCCCTAATTCTTGCCATAAACCTAACACAAATGGTAGCCCTCATTCTAGCCCTAAACCTATCCTTGATCCTAACCCAAACCCTAACTCTAGCCCTATGCCTAATTTTATCCTTCACCCTATATCTGAACCTAGATATAACCCCATCCCTTCCCCTAAATCTAACCCTAACTCTAACCCTAGATTTAACCCTTACACTAATCCTAGACCTGATCCTAGCCCTAATTTAGCCCTAACCCTAACCCTAACACTAGCACTAATACTAACTCTGTCGCCCTAGCCCTATTCCTAGTTCGAAACCTATCCCTTACTATAAATCTAAAACTTGCTCTACCCTTAGAGCTAACGCTATCCCTATCACCAAACCTAGATCTAACCATAACTCTAAATCTAACCCCATTCCTAAGCCTAAACCTCACACTAAATCTAGTCCTAACACTAATGCTTATCCTAAAACTAGCCCTAACCTAGTCCTAGCCATAAAAAACGAGCCATAGCCCTAATTCTAACACTTAAACTAAACCAAAACCTAACCCACACCTAGCCCTAACCCTAGCCCTAATTCCAGTCCTACCCTAACCCTAAAACTAACCTTGACCCTGATTCTGACCCTAACACTAACTCTAGCTCTCAGATCACCCTAAAATTATACCTAACCCTAAAACTACACCTACCCCTAACCCTAGCCCTAAAAGTATCCCTAATCATAACCCTAGTTCTTACAATAAATGTAGCCCTAATCCTAGCCCTAATCTAACCCCAAACCTAGCACTAATCTGAGCCCTAAGCCTTGTTTAAACTCTAACACTAACCAGAGCCCAACCATTACCCTAAACCTAACCCTAACACTAAAACTTGCCCTAACCATAAACCTACCCCTAGCCTTAATCCTAACCATAAACCTAGCCCTAACCCTAGCTCTAACCCTATCCATTACACCAAACATAACCCTAACCCTAGAATAACCCTAACCCTATCTCTAACCTCCATTACTCTAAATCTAACCTGAACCCTAAACCTAACCATAAACTTTACCCTAACCTTAACTCTAACCCCAATGCTAATGAAAGCCCTGATCCTAAACCTTAACCTAACTCAAACCTTACTCATGACAGTGACCATAATAATAACCCTATCTCGAAACCGGACCCTAACCCTAAATGTAAACCTTACACTAGAAGTAGCCATAAACCTAACCCTAAAACTAACCCTAACCATAAACCTAGACCTAACATTAGCCCTAACAATTAATTCTAACCCTAACCCTAACACAAAACCTAACCCTAAACCTAGACCTAAACCTAGCCCTAATCCTAGCCCTAAACCTAGCCTTCATCCTAACCCTAACCCTAGCCCTAACACTATTTTGACCCTCGCCCGAAACCTAGCTATAACACATAACCTTACCTTATAACATCATACCTTACACGAATCCTAACTTTAACCCTAGCCCTAAACATAGGCTTAGCCCTAACACTAACCCTAGCACTAATCCCAGCACAAATTTAGTCCTAAGCCTAGCCCTAACCCTAGCCCCAAACTTAGCCCGAGCTCTAAACCTAGATCTAACCCTAACTCTAAATCTAACCCTAACCTTAAACCTAAACCTCACACTAACACTAGCCCTAATTCTAATGCTAATTTGAAAACTATTCCTAACTATAGTCATAGCATTTAAGGAAAACTGAGCTACAGCTCTAATCCTAAACCTTAACCTAAACCAAACCCTAACGCTATGCCTAGCCCTTACACTAGCCCTAATTTGAGTCATAAGCCTAACCATACAACTAATAATGACTCTGACTCTGATCCTAAAACTAACCCTAGCTCTAAACAGCACCCTAACCCTAAACCTAACCCGAACACTAAACCTAGCCCTACCCCTAATCTTAAAACTAGCCCTTATGGTAATGCCAGGTCTTACATTAGCAATAGCCCTAACCCTAACACAAAACCTAGCCTTAATCTGAACCCTAACCCTAGCTTTAACCCTAACGCTAACCCTAATTCTAACCCTGAACCTAGCTCTAACCCTATCCCTTACCCTAAGCCAAACCCTCACCATAATGCTACACTAGTTCTAACCCTAATCCTTAGCCTACCCCAAACACTAACTCTATTACTAGTCCTAACCCTAGGCTTCATTCTATCTCTAACCCTAACCCAAACCCTAAGCCTATCCCTGACCCTTATTCTGACTCTAACACTAACCCTAGGTCTAAGCCTGACCCTAACCCTAAACCAAACACTAACACTAGCCCTATTGGGAAACCTATACATAAACCTAACTGTAACATTAACACTAGACTTAAACTTAATCCAAAATATAGCCATAACTCTAGTCCTAACCCTAAACAAAAACCTAGCTCTAGCACTGACAATAACCATTAGTCTAACACAATGACTAACAATACCCCTAGAACTAACCCTTGTAAAATTGTGCTCCAAACCCTAAATCCAATGCTAACCTGAACACTGACCCTTACCCTAACACAAACCCTAGTTCTAAACCTTATCCTAACCCAAAACATACCCCTAACACTAGACCTATCCATAACCCTAAACTTAAAACTAACCATAACCATAATCCTTGTTCTTACATTAACCATAGTCCTAACACTAGCCATAAACCTCCCCCAAAACCTAGCCCTAAATGTAGCACTAAAACTAGGTGTAAGCCTAACACTAACCCTAGCCCTAACCCTAGCCCTAACCCTAACCATCACAATTGCCTAGCCCTAAACTTATCTCAAACTCTATCTCTTACCCTAAATGTAACCCTAACGTTAACCCTTGCCCTAATCCTAACTGTAACCATAGCATAAATCCTACCTCAAATTCTATCCATTACCTTAAATATAACCCTAACACTAATGTTAACCCTAGGCCTAACTCTAACCCTAATTCTAAACATAGCCCTGACTCTAAACCTAAACCTCGCCATAGCCCTAACCATAAGCACTTAACCTAAACCTAACCCGAACACTAGCCCTAGGCATAACCCTAACCCTAGTCCTAATCCTAACCTTAACCCAATCTCTAACACTAGCACTAACTCTATCCATTACCCTACACATAAGCCTATCCCAAATGCTAAACCTAGGCCTAAAGCTAACACTATCCCTAAAACTAACAGTACACATTACTCTATACCTGAACCCTAAACCTAATCCTATTCATTACTGTAAACCTAACCCTAATGCTAATTTGAGCCCTAACCCTAAACTTTAACCTAAAGTAAGCCCTAACCTGGACTTTGATCCTAATAATACACTTAGCTCTAAACCTGACCCTTACCCTAAACCTAACCTTTACACTAGACCTAGCCATAAACCTAACCCTAACCATAACTCCAGACTTGACAATAGTCCTAGCCCTAATTCTAGCCCTAATCCTAACACAAAACCTAGCCCTCATCCTAGCCCTAAACCTAGCCTTAATCCTAATCCAAACCCTCACCCTGGCTGTATCCCAAATTTTAACCCTCGAACTAGCCATGAACCTAACTATAACCCCATCACATCCCCTAAAACTAACCCTAACCCTAACAATTACAAACCTCTAACCCTAGCGTTAACCATAGGCCTAAAACTAACACTAACCCTAGCGCTAATCCTAGCCCTAATTTAGCCTTACCCCTAACCTTAACCCTAATCCTAGTCCTAAGACTAACTCACTCTTACCCTAGCCCTATTTCTATTTCTAACCCTATTTGTTACCTTAGCCCTAACTTTAGCCCTCATCGTAGCCATAGCTAACACTAGATCTAACCATAACTCGAAATCTAATCCTAAACTTAAGCCTAAACCTCACCCTACCATGAGCCCTAATACCATTTCTAATCCTAAAACTAGCCCTAACCCTAGCCCTAGCCCTAAAACAAAACTGAGCCATTGCTCTAACCCTAAACCTTAACCTAAACCAAACCCTAATCATACAACTAGCCATAACCCTAGCTCTAATGCAAGTCCTAGGCCTAAAACTAATCATAGCTCTAAATATCACCCTAACCCGAAAGCTAATGCTAACACTAGACCAGCCCAAATCCTATCCTTAAAACTAACATTAATCATAAACCTAGTTCTTACATTGGCCTTAGCCTGATCTCTAGCCTTAACCGTAACACAAAAAATAGCCCTAATCTGAGCCCTAACACTAGATTTAATCCAAACCCTAACCCAAACCCTAGTCCTAAACATAAACCTAACTGTATCCCTAATCGTATCCCTTACTCTAAGCCAAACCCTATCCATAATGCTAACCCTAGTCCTAATCCTAATCCTTACCCTAACCCAAACCCTAACCCTATTACTAGTCCTAACCCTAGCACTCATTCTAGCTCTAAATCTAACCCCAAACCTAACCCTAATCTTCACCCTTATTCTGACAGTAACACAAATTATACGTCTAAACCTGAACCTAAACCTAAACTGAACCCTGAAACAAGCCTTATAGTAAACTTATACCTCAACCTAAGCTTAACACTAGCCCTATACCTAAACCTAATGCTAAATCTAGTGATAACTCTAGCCCTAGACCTAAACAAAAACTTAGTCCTAGCACTAACAATAACCCTTAACCTAAAACAAACACTAACCCTACCCCTAAACCTAACCTTGTCCAAATTCTGGCTTTCACCCTAACCCTAACTCTATCCTGAACACTGACCCTGCCTTTAACAGTAAAACTATCTCTAAACCTGAGCCTAAACAACATCTAAACCTAACACTAGACCTAGCCATGACTCTAACCCTAAAACTAGCACTAATCATAACCCTAGCTGTTATATTACCCATAGCCCTAACCCTAGGCCTAAACCTAATACAAAACCTAGATCTTATCCTAGACATAAACCTAGCCTTAGACATAACCCTAACACAAACTGTAGCCCTAACCCTACCCTAACCCTCTCCTTAGTCCTAATCCTGGCTCAAAACCTAACCCTTACCCTAAATATAAACCTACATCTATCCCTAAATCTAACCCTAAACCTAGCCCTAATCCTAACCTTAACTCTAGCACTAAACCTAGCTCTAAAGATACCCATTACCCTAAACATAACCCTAACTCTATTGATAACCCTAGGCCTAACCCTAAACCCAAACATAACCAGAAAATTAATCCTAGACCTAACCCTAAACCTCACCCTCACCATAGACCTAACCCTCGCACAAACACTTACCTTTACCATAAACCTAACCATAACCATAGCCATAACCCTAAGCCTAACCCTCAATCTAACTCTAACCATAAACCTAAACCTACATCTAATCGTATCCATTACCCTAACCCTAACACTACCCCTAATGATGACCATAGCCCTAATCCTAACTCTAACCCTAATGGTACTGTAATCTTATCCCTAGATCTAACCCTAAACCTAACCCTCACCCTAGCCCTAAACCTAGCTCAAAACCCAACCCTTACACAAAACATAACACTAAACCTAACCCTAGAACTAACCCTAACACTCCTAACTCAAGACCTATTTCTAACCATAATCCTAGCCCTAAACTTAGCTGTAACCATATCTATTCTCCTAACCATAACCCTTACCCTAATGCTAACCCTAACCTTATCAATTACCATAAACATATACTGAACCCTAAACAAAAACCTATCATTACCCTAACCCTGATCTTAAAGCTAATTAGAGCCCTAACCCTAAACCCTAACCTCAAACAAACTCAAACCCTGAACCTTACCCTAACAATTCCCCTAGCTCTAAAACTAACCCCTACACAAAACCTAACCCTTACACTAGACCTAGCCATAAAACATTCTATATCTATCTCCAACCATAACCCTAGACCTGACATTAGCACTAGCCCTACTTCTAGCCCTACACTAACACAAATCCCAGCCCTTATCCTAGACCCAAACCTAGCCTTAATCCTAACCCTAACCCTAACCTTAGGCCTAACCCTAACACTAACCCTAGCCCTAATCTTAGCCCTAATTTACTCCTATCCCTAACCTTAGCACGAACCCTAGCCCTAAGACTAACTCTAACTCTCACCCTTGCTGCATCCCTAGTTCTAACCCTATCCCTTACTGGAACAATAATGCTAGCCCTAGCCCTAGCCCTATCCTTAGCCCTAGCCCTATCCTAGATCTAACTCTAACTCTAACTCTAACTTTAACCCTAAGCCTAAACCTAAACCTAACACTAGCCCTAACCCTAATGCTAATCCTAAAACCAGCCCTAATCCTAGCCCTAGCCCTAAAACAAAACCCAGACATAGCCCTAAACCTAACCCTTAACCTAAACAAAACCCTAAGATTAATCCTAAACTTAGCCCTAATTCGAGTTTTAAGCTGAACCCTAAAACTAACCCTGACCTTGAATCTGACCATTACACTAACCCTATCTCTAAACATCACCCTAACCCTAAACCTAAACCTAACACTAGACCCAGTCCCAACCCTAAACCTAAATTTAGCTCTAAATGTAACTCTGGTACTTACATTAGCCATAACCCTAACACTAGCACTTACTTAACACAAAACCTAGCCCTAATTCAAGATCTAAACCAAGCTTTAACCCTAGTACTAACCCTAACCCTAGCCTTAATCATAACCATAATCCTAGCCCTAACCCTAGCTCTAACCCTATCTATCGCCATAACTATAACCCTAACACTAATGCTAACCCTAGGCCTAAACCTAAACCTATCCATAATCCTAACCCTATCCATTAC
>NW_026006809.1:29222-48256 GCF_001458135.2 Marmota marmota marmota
AAAATCATTGTAACTGTCAATCTAAACCAAACACTAGACCTAGGTTTAACCCTAACCTTATAACTTGTGCTAATCTTAACCTTACTTCATACATTAGCCATATCTTAACCCTAGCCCTAACCTAACCCAAAACCTAGCATTAATCAGAATCCTTATTGTAACTTTAACCCTTAACTTAAACCTAACACTAACCCAAACAAAAGCCCTAATCCTATACATAACCCTAGCCCTAAAGGTCTAACTCTATCCATACCCTAATGATAGCCCTATCCCTTGTGCTAAAACTAGGCCTAACCCTAACCCTATCCATTACAGTAAACCACAACTAAACCCTAAACCTAACACTGTCAATACCCTAACCCTAAATCTAATGGTAATTTGAGCCCAAAACTTAAACCCTAACCTAAACCCTAACGTTGATTCTGACCTTAATAATAACCCTAGCTCTAAAATTGACCCTTACCTTTAACCTAACCCTTACACTTGACCAAGTCATAAACCAAACACTTAATGTTTCCCTAATTGTTACCCTAGAACTGATATTAGCCCTAGACCTAATACTAGCCCTAAACTTAATACAAACTCTAGACCTCATCCTAGCCCTAAACCCTAGTCTTAATCATAACCCTTACCCTAACCCTGTCCCTAACCCTAATACTAACCCTCGCCAAGCCCTCAATTTTGCTATAACCCGTTCCTTTAAACTAAACTAACCCTAACTCTAACCCTAAACCTAAGCCTAAATCTAACACTAACCCTAGCCCTAATTTAGCCCTAGCCCCAACCATAAACCTAAACCTAGACATAAGATGAACTCTAACTCTCACACTAGCCCTATCACTAGTTCTAACCCTATTCCTTACCATAACCCTAACCCTAATCATTGTCCTAACCCTTGCCCTATCCTTATCCCTAGCACTAACCTTAGATCAACACCTATCTTTAAATCTAACCCTAACCTGAAGCCTAAGCCTAACCCAAACACTAGCCCTAAGCCTAACACTAATTCTAAAACTAGCCCTAACCCTAGCCCTAGCCAAAAACAAAACTGAGCCATAGCTCTAACACTAATCCTTAAACTAAATGAAACCCTAACAATACACCTACCCCTAACCCTAGACCTAATTCGAGATTTAAGACAAATCCTAAATCTAACTCTGACCCTGACTCTGACACTAACATTAACCCCCTAGCTCTAAACATCACCCTTACCTTAAACCTAACCATAACACTCAACCTAGCTCTAACGTTAACCCTAAAATTAGCCCTAAATGTAACTCTAGTACTTACATTAGCCATAACCCTAACACTAGCACTAACTTAACCCAAAATCTAGCCGTATTTTGAGCCCTAACCCGAGTTTTAAACCTAACCCAAGCTCTAACCATAACCCTAGCCCTAACCTTATCCATTACCATAAACATAGACCTAGCCCTAATGCTAACACTAGGCCTAAACCTAATGCTATCTCTAATCCTATTTCTATCCATAACCCTAAACCTAACCTGAACCCTAATACTAACCCTATCATTAATCTAACCCTAACCCCAATGCTAATTTGATCCTTAATTTTAGATCTTAACCCAGACCTTGTCCATAATAATACCCCTAGCCCTAAATCTTACCCCTACCCCTAAACCTAACCCTTACACTAGACATAGCCACAATGCTAAACATAAAATTATCTTTAAATATAATTCTATACCTGAAATTACCCAGACACCAAATCCCAGCCCTAACCCTAAAACAAATACTAGCCCTCATCCTAGCACTAAACCTAGTCTTAATCATAACCCTAACCATAACCAAAGCTCTAACCCTAATTCTAAATATCACCCTACCTCTAAACCTAGCTATAACATCATACCTTACTCTAAACTTAATACTAACTCAAACCCTACTCTGTATTTAAGATGAACACTAACCATAGCCCTAATCCTAGCCCTAATTTATCCATTTCCCTAACCCCAGCCCTAAGACTAACTCTAATTGACACAGCCCTATTCCTAGTTCTAACCCTATTACATACCATAATCTAACCCTAGCCCTAACACTTGCCCTATCCTCAGACCAAACCCTAAACCTAGATCTAACCCTAAATCTAAATCTTACCCTAAACCTAAGCTTAAGCCTAACACTAACACTAGCCCTAACCCTAATGCGAATTATAAAATTAGCACTAACCCTAACCCTAGCAGTAAAACAAAACCAAGCAAAGCCCTAACCCTAAACCTTAGCTTAAACCACCCTAACACTACATCTAGAACTAGCCCTAGCCCTTATTTGACTCCTAAACGCAACCTGAAAAGTAACCCTGACACTGACTCATATCCTAACACTCACCCTAGCTCTAAACACCATCCTAACCTTAAACCGAAACCTACCAGTAACCCTACCCCTAATTTGAGTCCTAACCCTAACTCTGACCCTCATTTATATCCTACCACTAACCCTAGCTCTAAATATCACTCTAACCTTAAACCTACCCCTAACACTAGACCTACCCTTAACCCTAACCCTAAAACTAACCCTAATGGTAACCCTAGTGTTTACATTAGCCACTGCCCTAACCCTAGCCCTAACCCTACAACAAAACTTGCCCTATTTCAAGCTCTAAAGCTATCTTTAACCCTAACTCTAACCCTAACCCTAGCTCTATCTTTATCCCTTACCCTAAGCAAAACTCTAACCCTAATTGTAATCCTATAACTATTCCTAATTATTAGGCTAACCAAATTCCAAACCCTTTTAATAGTCCTGACTCTAGCCCTCATTCTAGCTCTAATCTTATCCCAAACTCTAACGCTAACCCTGGCCCTTATTCTGACACAAACAATAACCCTAGATCTAAACCTGAACCTAAGCATAGAGCAATCCCTAATACTGGCCCTACCGGTAACCTTGTAATTAAACCTAACCCTAACCCTAGACCTAACAATAGCTCTAACTCTCACATTAGCCCTATCCCTACTTCTAACCCTATTCCTTACCATAACCCAAAAACCTAGCCCTAAACTTAGAACTAATTCTTGCCCTATCCTTAGTCATTGCCCTAATCCTAGAATTAACCCTAAGTCTAAATCTAACCCTAAACCTAAGCCAAAGCCTAACACTAACACTAGCCCTAACTCTAATGTTAATTGTAAAACTAGTCCTAACCCTAACCGTAGCAGTTAAACAAAACTGAGCAATGGCCCTAACCCTAAACCTTAACTTAAACCACCCTAAAACTACCTCTAGACATAACCTTAGCCCTAACTTTGACTCCTAACCCTAATCTTAAATCTAACCCTGAAACAGACTCATATTCTAACGCTGACCCTACCTGTAGATCCCATCCTAATCTTAAACAAAAACCTAACAGTAACCCTATTGCTAATTTGAGTCCTAACCCTGACCCTGACCCTGACTCATATCCTAACACTAACCCTAGCTCTAAATATCACCCTATCCTTAAACCTAACCCTAACACTAGACCTAACCCTAACCCTAACCATAAAACAAACCCTAATTGTAAGTCTAGTTCTAACATTAGCCATTGCCGTAACCCTAGCCCTAAACCTAACACAAACAAGCCCTAATCCAAGCTCTAAACCTAGCTTTAACCCTAACCCTAACTCTAACCCTAGCTCTAACCTTATCCTTTACCCTAAGCAAAACCCTTAATCTAATGGTAAACATAGACCTATCCCTAATCCTTAGCCTAACCAAAATCCTAACCCCATTAATAGTTCTGACCCTAGCCCTCATTATAGCTGTAATACTATCCCAAAATATAATGCTAACCCTGACCCTTATTCTGACCCTAACATTAAACTTAGGTCTAAACCTGACCCTAACCCTAGACCAACTCTAACGCTGACACTACTGATAAACTTATTCATAAACCTAACTCTACCATTAGCCTTAGACCTAAAACTAAACCTAAATCTAGCCTTAACTCTAGCCCTAGACCTAAACAAAAACGTAGTCCTAACCCTAACTGTAACCCTTACCCTAACTTAAACACTACCCCTACCCCTAGACCTAAACCTAGTCCTAATTCTGGCTATAACCCTAACTCTAACTCTAACCTGATCACTGACTAGCATTTAACAGTAAACCTACCTCTAAACCTGACCCTAACAGAAAATATAAGCCTAACACTAGACCTAGCCATACCCTAAGCCTAAAATTAGCCCTACTCATAACCCTAGTTCTTACATTATCCACAGCCCTAACCCTAGGCCTAAACCTAACACAAAACCTAGAGATAATCCTAGGCCTTAACTTAGCTCTGAGCATTACACTAACCCTAACCCCAGCCCTAATCCTAACTTAACCCTAGCCTTAGTCCCAACCCTAGATCAAAGCCTAACCCTTACCATAAACATAAACCTAGAACTATTCGTAAATCTAACCCTAACCCTAGCCCTAATCCTCACCTGAACCCTAGCCCTTACCCTAGCTCTAAACCTACACAATACCCTAAACTGAACCCTAGGTCTATTGGTAACCCTAGTCTTAACTCTAAACATATCCCTAAATCTAACCAGAAAACTAAACTTAGATCTAACCCTAAACCTAACACTTGCTATAACCCTAACCCTAGATCAAAACCTAACCCTTACCATAAACCTAAACATAAACATAGCCCTAAACTTAACCCTAAATTTAAATCTAAACCTAAACCTAAACCTAAACCTAAATCTAACTGTATCCATTACACTAAACCTAACCTTAACCCTAATAATAATCCTAGCCCTAACCCTCACTCTAACCCTCAAACTACTATAATTCTATCCCTAGGCCTAACGTTTATCCTAATTCTTGCTCTAGCTCTACCCATAGCTCATAACTTAACCCTTAGGCTAAACATAACCCTAAACATAACCCTAGTTCTAACCCTCACCCTAACCAATCTCAAGACCTGATCCTAACCATAACCCTAGCCCTAAACTAAACTCTAACTGTATCCATTACCCTAAACATAAACCTTACCCTAATGCTTACAGTAGGCCTAAATCTAAACCTATCACTAACCCCAACCCTATCAATTATCCTAAACCTAACCTGAAACCTAAACCTAACCCTAACCTTATTATTACAATAACCCTAACCCCAATGCTAATTCAAGCACTAACCCTAAACTCAAACCTAAACCAAACCCTAACTCTGAACATGACCCTAATAATTCCCCTAGCTCTAAACCCGACCCTTACCCTAAAACTAACCCCTACACTAGACCTAGCCAAACACCTAAGCTTGAATATACCCCTAACGGTAACCCTAGACCTGACATTAGCCTTAGCTGTAATCCTAGCCCTAACCCTAAAACAAACCCTAGCCCTTATCTTAGCCATGTACATAGCCTTAATCATAACCCTAACCCAAAACCTGGGCCTAACCCTAATACTAATCCTAGCCCTAATTTTAGCCCTAATTTAGCCATATCCCTAAACCTTATCCTAACCTAGCCCTAAGACTAAGTCTAACTCTCACCCTTGCCCTAAAACTAGTTCTAATCTTATCCCTCACTGGACCCTAATCCTAGCTCTAACCCTAGGCCTAAATCTAGACCTTTTCTTAGCCCTGGCCCTAACCCTAGATCTAACCTTTAATCAAAATCTAACCCTAAAAATAAGCTTAAAACTAACCATAACACTAGCCCTAACCCTAACCCCTATGATAATTCTAAAACTAGTCCTAACTCTAGCACTAGCCCTAATACAAAACCAAGCCATAGCCCTAACCATGAACCTTTACCTAAACCAAACCTTAACCCTACACCTAGCCCTAGCCTTAGCCCTAATTTGGGTTTAACCCGAAAAATAAAACTAACCGTGAACCTGACCTAACCCTAAACTTAGCTCTAAAAGCCACTCTAACCCTAACCCTAAAACTCACACTAGACTTAGCCCTAATGCTAACCATAAAACTAGCCTTATTCGTAACTCTAGTACTTATATTAGACGTGACCCTAACCCTAGCCTTAACTTAACCCAAAGCCTAGCCCAAATCTCTGCCCTAAACCTAGCTTTAACCCTAACCTAACCTTAACCCCAACACTAGCACTAATTGTAACCATAACCCTAGCCATAACCTTAGCTTTAACCCTATCCATTACCCTAACAATAACTCTAGCTCTAACCCGATCCATTATCCTAACCCTAACCCTAATCCTAATGCTAACCCTAGGCTTAAACCTAACCTATCCCTACTCATAACTGTATCCATTACCCTAAACCTAACCTGAAACCTAAACCTAACCCTATTATTACCCTAATTTTAACCCCAATGCTAATTTGAGCCCTAACGTAAAACCTTAACCTATCCCAAACACTAATAATGACCTTAACCCTAATAATACCCTTAGATCTAAACCTGACCCTAACCTTAAACCTACCACTACACTAGATGTAGCCATAAACCTAACCCTAAAACTATCTATAACCATAATGCTGTACTTAAAATTAGCCCTAGCCCTAACCAAATCCATAACCCAAGTTTTAACCCTTATTTTAACACTTCCCCTAGCCCTAAACCTAGCTATAACCCATCCCTTACCCTAAACCTAACCATAACCCTAATCCTAACCCTAACCCATCATCCTAACCCTAGGCCTAACAATAACACTAAGCCAAGCACTAATACTAGCCCTAATTTAGTCCTATCCAAACCCTAACCTTAGCCCTAAGACTAACTCTTGCCCTAGCTCTATCCCTAGATCTATCCTTAGTCCTAGCCCTAATCCTCACTCTAAATATAAACCTAACTCTAAATTTAACCATAACCATAAGCCTAAACCAAAATAACATAGCCCTAACAATAATGCTAATCCTAAAACTTGAACTACCCCTAGCCCTAGTCATAAAACAAAACCAAACCATAGCCCTAACACTAACCCTTATTCTAAACCAAACTCTCAACCTACACTTAGCCCTAGCCCTAACTCTAAAACTAACCCTGAACCTGACGCTGACCCTAACACTAATCCTAGCTCTAAACATTACCCTAACCTAAAATTAAGCCTAGCACTAGACCTAGCTTTAACCCTAACCATAAAACTAGCCCTAATCATAACCCTAGTTCATACATTAGTCATTGTCCTAACCCTACCCCTAACCCTAACAAAAATCCTACCCATAATCTAAGCCCTAACCCTAGATTTAACCCAAATCATAACCCCCACACTAGCCTTAACCCTAATCCTAACCCTTACCCTAGCTCTAACACTTTCCCTTACCCAAAGACAAACCCTAAACCAAATGCTAACCCTAGAACTAACCCTAATCCTTAGCCAAACTTATACTCTAACCATATTACTATTTCTAAACCTAGGCCTCATTCTAGCTCTAACCCTAACCCTGACCATTATTCTGACCCTAACACTAACCCTGGGTCTACACCTGACCCTATCCCTAAACCAAACCCTAACACTAGCCCTACTGGTAATCCTATATTTGTACTTAACCCTAACACTAGCCCTAGACCCAAAGCTAATCCTAAAAATAGCTGTAACTCTAGCCCTAGACCTAAACAAAAACCTTGCCATATCCCTCACACTAACCCTTAACCTAAACCAAACACTAACCCTATGCCTAGACCTAAACCTAGTCATAATTCTGGCTATATCCCTAAACCTAACCCTATTCCGAACACTGACACTTACCCTAATACAAAACCTACCTTGAAACCTGACCCTAATCAAAAACCTAGACCTAAAACTAGACCTAGCCATCATCCTAACCCTAAAACTAGCCCTGAACATAACCCTAGCTCTTACATTACCCATAGTTCTAACACTAGCCCTAAACCTAACATAAAACCTAGCACTAATCCTAGGCCTAAACTTAGTCCTAAGCATAACCCTAACCCTAATCATAGCCCTAACACTAACCCTAACCTTAACCCATGCCTTATACCTAACCCTAGCTCAAGAAAAAACCCTTTCACTAAACAACACTAGCCCCATTCTAAACATTAACCCTAATCCTAACTCTAATCCTAAATTTAATCCTAGCCCAAAATTTAGATCTAACCCTATCCATTACCCTTACACTAACCCTAATTATAACTCTATCCCTAACACTAAACTTAACCTTCAACATAAATGTAACACTAGACTTAACCTGAAACCTAACCCTTGCAATAGCCCTAACTTTATCTCAGACATTAAGCCTTACACTAAACCTAATCCTAAAACAAGTCCTAACCCTAATCCTAAACCTAACCCTAACCCTACCTCTAATATTATCCATTACCCTAAACATAACCCTAACCCTAATTAAAACCCTAGCCATAAACCTAACCCTAAACCAAACCATAACCTTAAACATAACCCTAAACTTAAACTTAAACCTAACCCTTGCCGTAGCTCTAAACCTAGCTCAAACACTAACCTATACTCTACCTACCCATAACCCTAGCCCTAACCCTAACACTTACTCTAACACTAATGCTTACCTTAAACCACACCCTATCCCTATTTTTAAACCTAACCCTAATCCTAGACTTAATCCAAAACATAACCTAGCCCTAACCCGAGCTCTAAACCTATCCATTACACTAAACATAATCCTAACCCTAATGCTAACCCTAACCTTATTAATAAACCAAACCCATTCTTTATCCTAAGCCTTAACTGAAATCGAAACCTAACCAAATCCATTACCCTAACCCTAAACCTAAACTTAGCACTAACTCAAGCCTTAACTGTAAACTTTAACCTAAACCAAATGCCAACCCTGACTGTAACCCTAATAAAACCCCTAACTCTAAACCTGACCCTTACACTAAACATAACTCTTACACTAGAACTAGGCATAACCTAATCCTAAAACTAACCCTAACCATAACCATAGACCTGACACTAGACCTAGTCCTAGTTTTAGCCCTAAACCTAACAGAAACCCTAGCCATCATTCTAGCCCTAAACCTACCTTAATCCTACCCTGAACATTAACCCTAACACTAATCTTAATTCCAACCCTCATCCTAGACCTAAAGCTAGCTATAATGACACCCATTCCCCTAAATATAACCTTGACCACAATGCTAACCCTAAACTTAACCCTACCCCTAGGCCTAACACTAACACTTGCCCTAATCCTAGCCCTAATTTAGCTCTAACCCTAACCCTAACCTAAGCCTGGTAGTAAGTCTAAAACTCTCTTCCTAGCTTTATCCCTAGTTCTAATCCTATCCCTTCCAGAACCAGAACCTAGAACTAACCCTATTACTAGATCTAACCCTAAATCTAAATCTAACACTAACCCTAATCCTAAACCTCATCCTAACACCATCTTTAACTCTAACACTTATCCAAAATCTAGCCCTAACTCTAGCCCTAGCCCTAAAACAAAATGAGCAAGAGCCCTAACCCTAAACCTTAACTTAAACCAAACCTTAACCCTACATCTAGCTCTAACTTTAGCCCTAATTTGAGTCCTAACCCTAACCCTAAAACTAACCCTTACCCTGACTTTGACCCTAACACTAAACCTAGCCCTATACATCGCCCTCACCCTAAACCTATGCTTTGCATGCTTCAACATAGGGCTACATTCACAAGGAAGAAATCAGAGAGTGCCCACAGAGAACTGATTGAGTGTGTGAAGTTTCAAGCAGCTAACACCCACCCTGTTTGTTATCCATCTTCATTTCCAATTACACATATAAGTCAAGATGAAGTGAAACCTTAAAACATAAACTGTTCCTGACAGCAAACCATGAACTGAGAAGGCTCAAACATGGGAAATAGAGTAAGGCTAGGTAAAAGATGAATCCTACCTGGTATCAAAGAAATTTGAACAAAACTAACTCTAAACCCAACACTAATTCTAACCCTAGCCCTAAACCTAAACCTAACCCTAACCCTAACCTGTTTAGAGAACTTTTGATCATAAAAGACCCAAACTTGGGGTACCTAGTAGGGAAAGGTAACAGATGAATCCTGCCTAGTATCAAAAATAATCTGACAAAATAATTAAGGGAGGTGATTCAGTACATGCCTATTTCCCCTGTTTTTTTTTTTTCCTAAATTGCTCTTGAATAATATTCTTTTCATTGCCATAGCTTTGGAAAATTTTCACTAGGAAGAAACCAGAGAGTGCCCACAGAGAACTGATTGAGTGTGTGAAGTTTTAAGCAGCTAGTAGTAACTCTGATTGATTTACAGCTCCATTTTCATTCACATCTATAGACCATAATAAAGTGAAACCTAAAAATTTAAACTGTTTCTGACAGTGAACCTGCAAACCTTGAAGGCCCAAACTTGGGGATTTTTCTAAGGCTAGGAAAAGAATGACTCCTGTACAGTATCAAAGCAATTAAGCAAAAAATGTTGAAGCTTGCTCTTAAAGTGCTCACAGATAAAGCTGTTTCTTTCTACTTCAGCTTTGGGCTGCTTCCACAAGAAACAAATGAGAGAATGCGCACTGAGAACTGATTGAGTGTGTGAAGTTTCAAGCAGCTAGCATAAACACTGTTTGAGTTCCAGCTCCATTGCCATTCACCCCTATAAGGCAAAATAAAATGAAACATGAAAATTAAAACTGCTCCTGAAAGCAACTCCTTTTACCTAGGAGGCCCAAACATGGGGAGTATACTAAGAATAGGAAAAAGATGAATTCTGCCCAGTATCAAAAAAGTTAAAAAAAAACTAACTCTAACCCTAACACTAGCCCTAAACCTTGCCCTAACTCTAACCATAACAATAACCCTAACTTGTTAAGAGAACATTTGATCATAAAAGTTTCAAACTTGGGGAGACTAGTGGGGCAAGCTTATAGATGAATACTGCACAGTATCAAAAAAATCTGACCAAATAATTTGGGGCAGTATTTCACTAAATGCATATTGCCCTGTTTTCTCCTAAAGTGATCTTGGATAAATTTGTTTTGCATGCTCCATCTTACAACTACTTTCACAACGAAGAAATCAGAGAGAGCTCAAAGACAACTGATTGAGTATGTGAAGTTTCAACCAGCTAGCACCAATCCTCTGATTTCTAGCTCCATTTGTATTTATCCATATAGGTAAAAATGAAGTGAGACATTAAAAACAAACTATTCCTGACAGCAAACCATTGAACAAAGAAGGCCCAAAACTGGGGCATATAATAAGGCTAGGTAAAAGATGAATCCTTCCCAGTGTCAAAGATATTTGAACAAAACAAACTCTAACCCTAACACTATCTCCAAAGATGTCCCTAACCCTAATCCTAAACCTAACCCTAACCTGTTTAGAAAATCATTGATCCTAGATGTCCCAAACGTGGGGAGCTTACTGGGGCAAGCTAATAGATGAATCCTGTGCAGCATCTAAGAAATATGACCAAATAATTGGGGGAGATAGTTCAGTACATGCCTATTTTCTTGTTTTCTCCTAAAGCACTCTCAGATAAAGTTGCTTTGCATGCTTCAGCTTAGGGTTACATTCTCAAGGAACAAACCAGAGAGTGCACACAGAGAACTGATTGAGTGTGAGATGCTTCAATCAGCTAGCAACAATGCCCTTTGATTTTGAGCTCCATTTCCCTTTACCATATAGTTCAAAATAAAGTGAAACCTCAAAATACAAACTGTTACTGACAGCAAAGCATTGAAATGAGAAGGCCCAAACCTGGGTAACAGTAAGGCTAGGTAAAAGATGAATCCTACCCAGTATCAAGAAAATTAGAACAAAACTAACTCTAAACCTAACACTAGGTCTAAACCTAGCCCTAAACCTAACTGTAACCTTAACCCTAACCTGTTTAGATAACCTTTGATCATAAAAGTCCCAAAGTTGTGAAGCCTAGTGGGGCAAGCTAAGAGATGCAAAATACACAGTATCAAAGAAATCTGACCAAATAATTGTGGGAGGTAGTTCATTACATGCTTACTTCCCTGTTGTCTCCTAAAGTGCTCTTGGATAAAGTTGTTTTTGCATGCTTCTCCTTTGGCCTATATTTAACAGATAGAAAGCAGAGACTGCTTGCAGTGAACTAATTGAGTGTGTGACATATCAAGCAGCTAGTAAAAACCCTGTTTGATTTCCAGTTTCATTGTTATTCACATCTATAGGCCATAATGAAGTGACACCTAAAAATTCAAACTGTTCCTAACAGTGAACCATTGAACTTAAAGGCCCCAAATTGGGGATCCTATTAAGGCTAGGTAAAGGATGAATCCTGTACAGTATCAAAGTAATTTTACCAAAAAATATCGAAGATTGCTCCTAAAGCACTCACAGATGAATGAGTGGGGAGCTTACTGGGGAAAGCTAATAGATGAATCCTGTGCAGCATCTTTCTATTTTAGCATAGGGCTACTTCCACAAGAAACAAACCAGAAAATGCACACTGAGAACTGATTGAGTGTGTGAAGTTTCAAGCATACTTTCAAACCAACTATGTTTGATTTCAAGCTCTATTTTCATTTACCCATATAGGTCAAATTGAAGTGAAACCTTAAAATACAAACTGTTCCTGAGAGCAAACCACTGAACTCAGAAGGCCCAAACCTGGGGAGAATAGTAAGGCTAGGGAAAAGATGAATCCAGCCCAGCATCAAAGAAATTTGAACAAAAAATAACTCTAACACTAGCTCTAAACTTAACCCTCACCCTAACCCTAACCCTAACCCTTACTTGTATAGAAAACCATTGATCCTAGTTGTCCCAAACTTGGGGAGCCTAGTGGGGTAAGTTAAAAATGAATACTGCACAGTATCAAAGAAATTTGATCAAATCATTAGGAGACTTATTTCAATACATACATATTTCTCTGTTTTCTGCTTAAGGGCTCTCAGATACAGTTGCTTTTGCATGCTTCAGCTTTGGCCTACCTTCAAAAGAAAGAAAACAGAGAGTGCCGACTGAAAACTGATTGTGTGAAGTTTCAAGCACCTCCTACCAACCCTGTTTGATTTGCAGCTCAATTTTCTTTCACATCAATAAGCTATAATGAAGGAAAATCTTAAAATATAAACTGTTCCTGACAGCGAACCATTGAACTGAGAAGGCCCAAACCTGTGGAGCATAGTAAGGCTAAGTGAAAATGAATCTTGCCCAATATCATAAAAAATTTGAAGAAAACTAGGGCCACGCTGGAGCTCTCTGTGCAGATGGAAGGCTCAGCTGTATGGTTACTCTCGGCTCAGTCGGAAGTCGGAAGTCTCGGCCGCGCATGAGCTCTCTGCACAGATGGAAGTCTCGGCTGCTCATGTGCTCTCAGGACAGATGGAAGTCTCAACCGTGCATGAGCTCCTGGTGCAGAGGGAAGTCTTGGCTGCGGGTTCGCTCTCCACTCAGAGGGAAGTCACGGCCATGAAGGCACTCTCGGTGCAGATGGTAGGTAGTACAGAACACAGGGGTTTGCTTGCGGGTCTCCAGACGAAACTCTGGACACAGCCAAAGGTGACCCCAGAACCACCCACCTCACCAAACACCTTACACAGGTAACAGATGGAATCCATCTTGGAAAACCTTACTCACCATCTATCAGTGGCTGTGGCTACCAGCTCAGTTCTGCGGCTGCTCAGGTACCCAGTTTCCAACTCCCCTACCTCCAGCTGTGATAACTCAAGATTTTTCTCACAAGGTTTTGGGGGTATAGCTAACAATGAGGAACAACAACTGTACAGGTACCTGGTTTCCAACTCAGAGACTAAAAGCAAGGAGGCTCCAGGTAGAAGCTCAAGCCCTCTCAAACTGGCTACTTCCACCACTCTTAGCACAAAGACTCAAGCTATAAATAGACAATTCCACCTACTGGAAGAAAACAGAGTTCTGAGAGACATTTCTATTCTCACTCTTCTCATTTATTCTCCTCTACCCTTCCTCCTCTGGCCTCACAATCTCAACATACATGAAACCAAGAACTTTGCATGAAATTGAACTTTAAGAACTGAATCACCAGAATAGTATAATATAAAGGAATTGCATAGGCCCACCTCACCCCCCTTTATTTTCTCTTATTTTCATTCTCCCTCTTTTTCTTTCTTTCCTTGTTATTTTTCTTCTTTTTCTTGCTCCCTCTATCCCACTTTCAACCTCCTAACTTTTACTATTTATACTTAGGGTAATTTTATGAATACAGATAAGAAATTTGAATTTATACAATCTTCCATAAATTACCCCTGTCTATTCATTACAGTTCTCCTCGTTTGCTAAGATAGATTAATCTCATACCCCCACTCCTTTCCCCCTTAACATAGCATCCTACTCCTGACCATCAGTTCTCTATATACTACCTTTTATGAAACTAATGACTATATTCTAAATAACAATTGACGACAACATCTGGAGACATAGAATCTAAGTATAAATGCATTTATAATGGTTAGGCTTAGGCTTAGGCTTCAGGTTAGGGATAGATTTAGAGTTAGGATTTGATCTATGGTTAAGGCTAAGACTAAGGATAGGGCAAGGGTTAGGACTAGGGTTAGGGTTATGGTAAGGGATAGAGTTAGAAGTAGTGATAGGGCTAGTATGAGAGTTAGAGTTAGTCTTAGGGCTAGGTCTAGGGTTATGGTTAGGGCTAGGGCTAAATTAGGGCTAGGGTTACTGTTAGGTTTAGACCTCAGGTAAGGGTTAGAGTTAGGGTTACATGTAGCGTAAGGGAGTGGGTTATAGATAAATTGAGGTCTAGGGCGAGAGTTAGTGTTAGGATTAGGGCTAGGGTTAGGGTTAGGGTTATGATTAAGGCTAGGCTTAGGGCTAGAATGAAGGCTAGTGTTTGTGTTAGGTTTAGGGCTACTATTAGGGCTAGGCTAATGCCAGGTCTAGAGTTAAAGTTAGGGATAGATTTACTGTTAGGTTTATGGCTTGGTCCATTGTAAGGGTTAGGTTTAGGGTAAGGGTCAGGTTTAGAGCTCGGGTTATTATTAGGATCAGGTTCAAGTTTAGGGTTTGTTTTAGGTTAGAGGTAAGGTTTAGGTCTTGAATTAGCATTAGGTTTAGGGTTAGGGTTAATGACAGTGTTAGGTTTAGGATTTAGATGTGGTTTAGTGTAATGGAGAGGGCTAAGATTAGGCCTAATGTTTAGTATAAGGGTTAGCGTTATCATTAGGGTATTGGATAGAGTTAGACCTAAGATTATGGCTAGGGATATGAATAGTATTAGGGCTTTTGTTTGATTAGGTTAGGTTTAAGTTTCGGGTTAAAGCTAGGTTTAGGACTCGGATTAAGTCTAGGTTTTGGGTTAGGTTCGGGCTAGTGTTCAGGCTACAGGTAATGTATGAAGTAGGATTATGATTAGCGCTAGTTATACGGTTAGAGTTAGGGCTAATTATAATGTTAAGTTTATGTTTATGGTTATGACAATATTTAGAGTTAGGGTTAGTTTTAGGGTCAGAGTCAGTGTCCAGATTACTTTTCAGGTTAGATTTAGGACTAAAATTAGAGATAGGTGTTTCTAGGTGTAAGGTTAGGGTTTGGTTTAGGTTGAGGTTTAGGGTTAGGGCTATGACTCGGGTTTATTTTAGGGCTAGGGGTAGGGTTAGGGATAATTTTAGGATTAGTGTTAGGGTTAGGGCTAGTGTTAGTGTGAGGTTTAGGCTTAGGTTTAGGATTAGATTTAGAGTTAATTTTAGATCTAGGGTTTGAGCTAGGGCTAAGGATAGTGCTAGGGTTTGGGCTAAGTTTAGGGCTAGGTTTAGGGTGATGGTAAAGTATTGGGTTAGAACTCGGTATAGGGCTAGGGCAAGGGTTAGAGTTAGTCTTAGGGCAAGGGTTAGTGTTAGGATTAAGCCTAGGATTAGGGCTAGGGTTAGTGTTAGGTTTAGGGTTAGGGTTAGGTTTAGGGTAAGGGTTGGGATTATAGCTAGTTTTATGTCTAGGGTTAGGGTTAGAATTAGGGTTAGGGTTAGGTTAATAATTAAGGTGAAATGTATGGCTAGGATGTGGGCTAAGGTTTGTGTTAGGGTTATGAGTAGGATTAGAGCTAGGGCAAAAGTCAGGTCTAGGGTTACAGTTAGGGATAGTTTGGGTTAGGTTTATAGGTAGGTCTATTTTAATGGTTAGGTTAATGGTTAGGGTCAGGTGTAGAGCTAGGGGTATTATTAGAGTTAGGGTCAGGTTTAGGGTTTTTGTTAGGTTAAGGTTTAGGGTTAAGGCTCGAAGTGGCATTATTGTTAAGGATAGAGTAATGATATTTTTAAGTTTAGGGTTCAGGTTAAGTGTAGGGTACTGGATAGGGTTAGGGATAGGGATAGGATTAGGGTTTGTCCTAGGGTTAGCATAAGAGTTAGGGTTATCATTAGAGTAATGGATAAGTTAGAGCTAGGGTTAAAGCTAGGGTTATGCTAAGGATTAGGTCTAGGGTTAGGCTTAGGGTTAGGGTTAGTGCTATGGTTAGGATTAGGATTATCTTTAGGGTTAAAGCTAGGGAAGGCCTTGGAGTAGGGCTGTTTTATGATAGGTTAAGGCTACAGCTAATATAAGAACTTGTTATGATACAGGCTACTTTTAGGGTTAATATTAGGGCTAGGTATAGTTTTAGGGTTAGGTTTAGGGTTGGGGTGGTGTTTAGGGCTAGGGTGACTGTTAGTGTCAAGGTCAGTGTTCAGATTAGGGTTATGGTTAGAATTAAAGGACTAGGGTTAGGTCTAGGGGGAGAGTTAGTGTTTGGCTTAGGCTAAGGGTTATTGTTAGGGCTATATCTAGTTTTTTCTATAAGTCTATTGCTCGAGTTATGGCTACATTTAGGATTAGGTTTAGGTCTAGGGCTAGTGTTAGGGTTAGGTTTAGGTATAAGGTTACTGGAAGGGCTACTGTTAGGGTTCGGTTTAAGGTTAGGTTCATGTTTAGACCTACGATTAGTGTTAGGGTCAGAATAAGGGTCAGGGTTAGGTTTAGGTTTTGGGTTATGGTTAGAGCTAGAATGAGGGCTAGGGTTAGGACTAGTAGGGTAAGTGTTTGTGTTAGGTTAAGGATTAAGTTTAGCTTTAGTGTTAGGGTTTGGCTTAATGTAAGGGATAGGTTTAGAGCTAGGGTTAGGGCTAGGGTTAGGGCAACGGTTAGCGTTAAATCTAGGTTTAGTGCTTGGTTTAGGGCTAGTTTTTGTGTTAGGATTAGGGCTAGGTTTAGAGCAATGGCTAATGTAAGAACTAGGTTTACAGTTAGGGTTAAATTATGGATTGTGATTAGGTGTTAAAACTCTAGTGTTAATTAGTTTTAAGGTTATAGTGATATTTAGAGCTAGTCTTAGTGTTAGGTTAATAGTCAGGGTCAGGGTTAGGTTTAGGGTTTGGGTTAGGTCTGGAAACAAGGCTAGGAATACTGTAAGTGTTTAGTTTAAGGTTAGGGTGGTGTTTATAGGTAGGGTGAGTGTTAGGATATGAGTCAGAGTCAGGGTTAGTATTAAAGTTAAGGTTAGAACTCGAATTAGTGCTAGGGTTTGATCTAGGTGTAGTGCTAGGGTTTGGTTTATGTTAAGGTTTAGTGTTAGGGCTATTACTCGGTTTTGTTTTACTGCTAGGTTTAGGGTTAGGGTTAATTTCATGAGTAGTGTTAGTGTTAGTGCTAGTGTTAATGTTAGGCTTAGTGTTAGTGTTAGAGTTAGATCTAGGTTTAGGACTAGAAATAAGGATTAGGCAAGTGTTATGTCTATGTTTTTGGCTATGTTTAGGGCTAGGGTTAGTGTTAAGTTAAGGGATATTGTAGAACTAAGGATAGGGCTAGTGTTTAGAGTTAGTCTTAGGTCTATGGTTAGCATTAGAATTAGGGGTAGGGTTAAATTAGGTCTAGGATTAAGGCTAGTGTTTGTGTTCAGCTTAGGTCTAGCATTAGAGTTAGGGTTAGGATTAAGTTTAGGATAAGGGATGGTTTTATAGCTAGGTTTAGTGGGAGGGTGAGGGTTAGAATTAGGTTAGGGCTATGGATAAAGTTAGGGTTATGATTAGGGCTAGGTTTAGTGGTAGGATGAGGGCTAGGGTTTGTTTTAAGTTTAGGGCTAGTGCTAATATCAGGTCTTTGGTTTTGGTTAAAGATCGTTTTATGTTAGATTTATGGCTACATGTAGTTTAAGGGTTAGTTTTAGGGTTAGGTTCAAGTTTAGAGCTAGGAGTATTTTCACAGTCAGGGTCTGGGTTATGGTTTGGTTTAGGTTAAGTTTTCATGTTAGGGCTCAAATTACCATTAAGGTTAGTGTTAGGTTAATGATAGGGTGAGGTTTAGGGTCTAGGGTTGGATTAGCTTAATGGATAGGGTTAGGATTAGCGATAGGGTTAGGTTTAGGACTAGGTTTAGCATTAGTGTTAGGGTTATGTTTATGGCAATGGATAGGGTTAGAGCTAGGGTTCGGGCTAGGGTTATGTATATGATTAGTGTTAGGGTTAGGGCTAGGTTTAGGGTTAGGATTAGGGTTAAAACTGGGGTTAGGGCTCAGATTAGATCTAGGTTATGTGTTAAGTTAGTGCTATGGTTAGGGTTATGGCTAATGTAAGTACCAGGGTTATGTTTAGGGCTAAATTTAGGTTTAGGTTTAGGGATATATCTAGTGTTAGGTTTAGGTTTAGGGTTAAGGTTATGTTTAGAGCTAGGGTTAGTGTTATGGTCAGAGTCAGGGTCAGGGTTAGTTTTAGGGTTTGGATTAAACTCAAATTAGGGCTAGGGTTAGGGTTAGGGTTTGGTTTGTGTTAAGGGTTAGGGTTCAGTTTTGTTTTAGGTCTAGGGCTAGGGTTAGGTCTAGTTTTGGAGTTTGCATTAGGGTTAGGGCTAGTGTTAGGTTTAGGTTTAGCCTTAGGGTTAAAGTTAGACTTAGAGTTAGGTTTAGTGTTAGGGTTAAGCTTAGGGTTATTGATAGATTTAGAGTTAAAGTTAAATCTAGGTTAGGGCTAGGGCTAAGAATAGGGCTAGGATTAGGGCTAAGATTAGGGTTCTGGTAAGGGATTGGTTTAGAACAAGTGATGGGCCTAGGTTGAGAGTTAGAGTTAATCTTATGGCTAGGGTTAGGGCAAGGGTTAGGAATAGGGCTAAATTAGGGCTAAGATTAGGGTTACATTAGTGTCAGGGTTAGGGCTAGTGTTTGGGTTAGGGTTAGGAGTAAGGGTTTGGGATCTGATTAAGCC
>NW_026006809.1:49892-58001 GCF_001458135.2 Marmota marmota marmota
TAAGGGTTTAGTTTAAGGTTAGGGTGGTGTTGAGAGCTAGGGTGAGTGTTAGGATATGAGTCAGAGTCAGGGTTAGTATTAAAATTAAGGTTAGAACTCGAATTAGTGCTAGGGTTCGATCTAGGTGTAGTGCTAGGGTTTGGTTTATGTTAAGGTTTATTGTTAGGGCTATTACTCGGTTTTGTTTTACTGCTAGGTTTAGGGTTAGGGTTAGTTTCATGATTAGTGTTAGTGTTAGTGCTAGTGTTAATGTTAGGCTTAGTGTTAGTGTTAGAGTTAGATCTAGGTTTAGGACTAGGAATAAGGATTAGGCAAGTGTTATGTCTATGTTTTTGGCTATGTTTAGGGCTAGGGTTAGTGTTAATTTAAGGGATATGGTTAGAACTAAGGATAGGGCTAATGTTTAGAGTTAGTCTTAGGTCTATGGTTGGCATTAGAATTAGGGATAGGGTTAAATTAGGTCTAGGATTAAGGCTAGGGTTTGTGTTCAGCTTAGTTCTAGCATTAGAGTTAGGGTTAGGATTAAGTTTAGGATAAGGGATGGTTTTATAGCTAGGTTTAGTGGGAGGGTGAGGGTTAGAATTAGGTTAGGGCTATGGATAAGGTTAGGGTTATGATTAGGGCTAGGTTTAGTGGTAGGATGAGGGCTAGGGTTTGTTTTAAGTTTAGGGCTAGTGCTAATATCAGGTCTTTGGTTTTGGTTAAAGATCGTTTTATGTTAGATTTATGGCTACATGTAGTGTAAGGGTTAGTTTTAGGGTTAGGTTCAAGTTTAGAGCTAGGAGTATTTTTACAGTCAGGGTCTGGGTTATGGTTTGGTTTAGGTTAAGTTTTAATGTTAGGGCTCAAATTAGCATTAAGGTTAGTGTTAGGTTAATGATAGGGTGAGGTTTAGGGTCTAGGGTTGGATTAGGGTAATGGATAGGGTTAGGATTAGGGATAGGGTTAGGTTTAGGACTAGGTTTAGCATTAGTGTTAGGGTTATGTTTATGGCAATGGATAGGGTTAGAGCTAGTGTTCGGGCTAGGATTATGTATATGATTAGTGTTAGGGTTAGGGCTAGGTTTAGGGTTCGGATTAGGGTTAAAACTGGGGTTAGGGCTCGGATTAGATCTAGGTTATGTGTTAAGTTAGTGCTATGGTTAGGATTATGGCTAATGTAAGTACCAGGGTTATGTTTACTATGGGTAATGTAAGAGCTAGGTTTAGAGTTTGGATAAGAGTTAGGTCTAGGGTTAGGGTTATGGTTATGGTCAGGGTTAGATTTAGGGCTAGGGTTGGGTTTTAATTTGGGTTAGGGTTAGGGCTAAATTTAGGTTTAGGTTTAGGGCTATATCTGGTGTTAGGTTTAGGGTTAGGGTTATGTTTAGAGCTAGGGTTAGTGTTATGGTCAGAGTCAGTGTCAGGGTTAGTTTTAGGGTTTGGATTAAACTAAAATTAGCGCTAGGGTTAGGGTTAGGGTTTGGTTTGTGTTAAGGGTTAGGGTTCAGTTTTGTTTTAGGTCTAGGGCTAGGGTTAGGTCTAGTTTTGGGGTTTGCATTAGGGTTAGGGCTAGTGTTAGGTTTAGGTTTAGCCTTAGGGTTAAAGTTAGACTTAGAGTTAGGTTTAGGGTTAGGGTTAAGCTTAGGGTTATTGATAGATTTAGAGTTAAAGTTAAATCTAGGTTAGGGCTAGGGCTAGGATTAGGGCTAAGATTAGGGTTCTGGTAAGGGATTGGTTTAGAACAAGTGATGGGCCTAGGTTGAGAGTTAGAGTTAATCTTATGGCTAAGGTTAGGGCAAGGGTTAGGAATAGGGCTAAATTAGGGCTAAGATTAGGGTTACATTAGTGTTAGGGTTAGGGCTAGTGTTTGGGTTAGGGATAGGAGTAAGGGTTTGGGATCTGATTAAGCCTAGGTTTAAGGCTAGAATGAGTGCTAGGGTTTGTTGTATGTTTAATTCTAGAATTAGGGCTAGGGCTAATGACAGGTCTAGTGTTATATTTAGAAGTAGATTTAGGGTTAGGTTTGTGTGTAAGTCTAGTGTAAGTGTTAGGCTTAGGGTAAGGGTCAGGTTTAGAGCTATGTGTATTTTTAGGGTCAGTATCAGGGTTAGGGTTTGTTTTAGCTTAATGTTTAAGGATAGGGGTCAAATGAGCATTAGGGTTAGGGTTAGAGTAGTGCATAGGGTCAGGTTTAGGTTTCAACATAGGTTTTATTGGAATGGAGACGTTTCAGGTTAGCCAAACGGTTAGGGTTAGGCCTACGGTTAGTATTAGGATTAGGATATCATAAGGATAATGTATAGGGTTAGAGCTAGGGTTAGGTTGAAATTTAGTGTTAAGATTTTGTTTAGAATTAGGCTTAGAGTTTGGGTTAGGGCAAGTAACACTAGCATAGGGTAGGGTTAAGGTTAGGTTTAGGGTAAAGGTTAGGTATTGAGCTAGGGTTAGTCCTAGGATGAGATTTAGGATTAGTTTTAGGTCTAGGGTTAGGGTTATGGTTATGGTCAGGGTTAGATTTAGGGCTAGGGTTGGGTTTTAATTTGGGTTAGGGTTAGGTTTAGGGGAATATATTGGGTTAGATGTAAGGTTAGCTTTAGTGTTAAGGTTCGATTTAGGGTTACGTTTAGTTTTAGGGCTAGGTTTACTGTTGGGTTTAGGGTAAGGGTTAGGGTTTGAGTAAGGGTTAGGGCTACAGCAAAGATTATGTTTAGAGTTAGGTCTAGGTTTAGGTTTATGATTTGTATTAGGGTTTTGGTTAGGGTTAGACCTAGTGTTATCATTAGGGTTAGGGTTAGATTTAAGGTAATGGCTAGGGTTAAAGCTAGGTTTAGGCCTAGGGTTAATGTTAGGATTACAGCTAGGGTTATGGTTATGTTTAGGGATAGTCCTAGGGTTATGTTTAGTCTAAGGTTTAGGCTTTGAGCTAGGGTTAGGACTAAGGTGTGGGTTAGGGTTACAGTTAGGGCTAAGGTTAGGGTGAGGATTATGCTTAGGGTAGGTTTAGGCCTCGGATTAGGGCTAGGTTTTGTGTTAGGTTTAGGCCTATGGTTAGTGCTATGGTTAATGTAAGATCTAGGGTTCTAATTAGGGCTAGTTTTAGGGTTAGGGCTATGGCTATGTCTAGTGTTAAATTTAGATTTTGGTTTAGGTTCAGGTTTAGAGCTAGGTTTAGTGTTAGTGTCAGGGTCAGTGTTCAAGTAAGTGTTAGGGTTAGGGGAAAGCCAGAATTAGGAGTAGGTTTAGGTATAGGGGTAGGGTTAGTGTTTGGTTTAGGTTAATGGTTATTGTTAGGGCTAGGACTAAGTTTAGGTTTAGTTCTAGGGCTAGAGTTATTGGTAGATTTAGGATTAGGTTTAGGTCTAGGACTAGTGTTAGGGTTAGGTTCAGGTATAAGGTTACTGGTAGGGCTAGTTTCAGGTTTCGGTTTAGGGTTAGGTTCAGGTTTAGACCTATAATTAGAGTTAGGGTCAGAATAAGGGTGAAGTTTACAGTTAGGTTTTGGGTTAGAGTTAGAGCTAGCATGAGGGCTAGTGTTAGGACTACTAATAGGGTTAGTGTTTGGTTTAGGCTAAATATTAGGATTAGGACTAGGTTTAGCATTATGGATAGGTTTTGGCTTAGCGTAAGGGATAGGGTTAGAGGTAGGTTTAGGGCTATGTATAGGGTTTGGTTGAGGGCTAGAGTTAGGGTTAGGGTTAGGTTTAAATCTAGTTAGGGCTCAGATTAGTGCTATTTTGGTTAGGGTTAGGGCTATTTCCAATGTAAGAAATAGGGCTATGATTAGGGTTAGTTTCAGGGTTAGGATTTGGGCTAGGTCTTGTGTTAGTATTAGCTTTAGATTTAGGGTGATATATAGAGCTAGGTTTAGAGTTTGGATAAGAGTTAGGTCAGGGTGAATTTTAGGCCTATGACTCGAATTAGAGCTAGGGTTATTGCTAGTTATAGTGGTAGGGTTTGGTATATGGTATTTTTAGGGTTAGATCAAGGCTTGGTTTTGTTTTAGGGCTAGGGCTAGGGTTACGGGTAGTTTAGGATTAGCAATAGTGTTAGGACTAGTGGTAGGGTGAGGTTTAGGATTAAGGTTATGGTTAGATTTAGCATTACAGTTTGATCTAGGGTTAGGGCTATGGCTAGGTTTAGGGATAAGTTTAGTGCTAGTGTGAGGGTTACAGTAACGGATAGGGTTAGAAATAGAAATAGGGCTAGGAGTAAGATTTAGAGTTAGTCTGAGGGCTAGGTTAGAAGTAGGGTTAAGGTTAGGGCTAAATTAGGGCTAGGATTAGCCCTAGGATCAGTGATAGAGTTAGGCCTATGGTTAGGGCTAGTGTTAGGGTTCGTTTTATGGGCAAGAATGGGGTTTTATGGCTTGGTTTAGGGCTAGGGAAAGGGTTAAAATTAGGGATAGGGCTAGGATGAGGGTTCTGGTTAGGATTAAGGCTAGGTTTAGGGCTAGGATAAGGGCTAGTGTTTGTGTTAGAGTTAGGGCTAAGATTAGGCCTAGGGCTAATATCAGGTCTAGGGTTACAGTTAGGGATAGTTTTAAGGTTTGTTTTATGGCTAGGTCTAATGTAAGAGTTAGGTTTAGGATAGGGGTCAGGTTTAGAGCTAGGTGTATTATTAGGGTCAGAGTCTGGGTTAGGGTTGGATTGGGTTAAGGTTTACAGTAAGGGCTTGAATTAACATTAGGTTTAGGATTCAGGTTAGAGTAATGGATAGGGTTAGGTTTAGGGTTCAGTTTAGGTTTAGAGTAATGTATAGGGTTAATAAAAGGGATAGGGTAAGGGTTAGGCCTAGTGTTAATGTTTGAATTGGGCTTATGTTTATGGTAATGGATAGGGTTAGTGTTAGGGATTGAATTAAGGTTAGGATTAGGGCTAGGATTAGGGCTAGGCTTAGTGTTAGAGTTAGGTTTAAGGTAAGTGTTAGGGTTTGAGCTAGGTTTGGGGCTAGCATGAGGTTTATGATTAGAGTCACGGCTATGGTTAGGTTTAGGGCTAGGGTTAGCATTAGGGTCAGAGTTATGTTTAAAGTAAAGGATAAAGTTAGTCTAGGATTTGGGATATGGTTACAGTTAGGATTTGGGCTAAGATTAGGGTTAGGTTTAGGGCTAGGGTTATGCTTAGGGTAAGGGTTAGAATTTGAGCTAGGATAAGGGCTACGGCAATTGTTAGGGTAGGGTTTGTTTAGGTTAATGTTAGGGTTATGCTTAGGGCTAGGTTTAGGGTTGTGTTTTAGGTGAGGTTTATGGCTAGCATTAGGGCTATGGGTAATGTAAGTGCTAGGGTTATAGTTATGGCTATATTAATGGTTAGTGTTATGGATAAATCCTGTGTTAGGGTTAGGTTTTGGGTTAGGGTAAGATTTAGAGCTAGGGTTTATGTTAGGGTAAGGGTCAGTATTCAGATTAGTATTAGATTTAGTGTTAGGGCCAGAATTAGAACTAGGTTTAGGTCTAGGGGTAGGGTTATTCTTTGTGTTAGGTTAATGGTTATTGTTCAGGCTAGGGCTAGAATTATGGCTATATTTAGAATTAAATTTAGGTCTAGTGCTAGTGTTACAGTTAAGTTTAGGTATAGGTTTACCGGTAGGGCTAGTGTTAGGGTTTAGTTTAGGATTAGGGTCAGTCTTATTCCTAGGGTTAGTGTTAGGGTCAGAATAAGGGTCAGGGTTAGGCTTAGACATTGGGTTAGGGTTAGAGATAGGATGAGGTCTCGGGTTAGGACTAGTAATAGAGTTAAGGTTTGGCATAGGCTAATGATTAGGGTTAGAACTAGGGTAGCATTAGGGTGAGGGTTTGACTTATGGTAAGGGCTAAGTTTAGAGCTAGGGTTAGTGTTAGGATTAGGGCAAGGGTTAAAGCTAGAGTTAGGGCTCAGACTAGGGCTAGGTTTTGTGTTAGGGTTAGGGCTATGGCTAATGTAAGAACTGGTTTTACGCTTATGGCTAGGGTTAGGGTTAGGGCTAGGTATAGTGTTTGGGTTAGGTTTAGGGTTAGGGTGATATTTAGAGTTAGGGTTAGTTTTTGGTTCAGAGTCAGGGTCAATTTTATTTGTAAACTTAGGGTTAGGGCTAGGTAGAGCATTAGGATTTGGTTTAGATTAAAGTTCAGGATTACGGCCATAGCTCAGTTTTGTTTGAGGGCTATGGCTAGGCTTAGGGCAAGTTTTCAAATTAGCATTAGAGTTAGGGCTAGTGTTAGGGCGAGGTTTAGGTTTAGGGTTAGGGTTAGATTTAGAGTTAGGGTTAGATCTAGGTTTATGGTTAGGCCTAAGTTTAGGGCTAGGTTTGGGCTAGGGTTAGGGCTAGACTTTGGCTTAGAAAGGGATAAGTTTAGAACTAGGGATAGGGCTAGGGTGAGAGTTAGAGTTAGTCTTAGGGCTAGGGATATGGTTAGGTTTAGGATTAGGGATAAATTAGGGATAGGATTAGAGCTAGTGTTAGTATTAGGACTAGGCCTTGGTTTAGGGTTAGGGTTAGGATTAGGATTAGTGTATATTATGATGTTATAGCTAGGTTTAGGCATAGGGTGAAGTTTAAATTTAGGGTTAGGAATAGTGTTCAGGTTAGAGTTAGGATTAAGGCTAAGTTTATGGCCAGGAGTAAGGCTATGGATTTTTTTAGGTTTAAGTATAGTATTAGGACTAGGGCTAAGGTCAGGTCAAGTGTTATGGTTAGGGATAGTTTTAGGGTTAAATTTATGGTTAGGTATAGTGTAAGGGTTAGGTTAAGTGTTAGGTTCAGTTTTAGATAGGGGTATTATTAGGGTCAGTAAAAGGGTTAGAGTTTGTTTAGGTTAAGGTTTAAATTTAGGGCTCAAATTAGCATTAGGGGTAGGTTTAGGATTAGGGTAATGGATATGATTAGGTTTAGGGTTCAGATTAGGTTTAGGTAATAGTGTTAGAATTATGGATAGGGTTAGGGTTATCCAAGGGTTAGCATCAGGGTTAGGTTTAGGGTTAAGTTAATGGATAGGATTAGAGCTAGATTTAGGGATAGGGTTATGTTTAGGATTAAGGCTAGGATTAGGATTAGTTTTAGGGTAAGAGTTAGGGTTAGGGTTAAAGCTAAGGTTAGGGCTCAGATTAGGGCTAGGTTATAGATTAGGTTATGGCTTATGTAGAGCTATGGCTAATGTAAGAAGTAGCATTACAATTAGGGCTAGATTTAGGGTTAGGGTTAGGGCTAGGTCTAATGTTAGGATTAGGTTTAGTTTTAGGGTGATGATTTGAGATAGGGTAAGTGATAGGGTCAGAGTCAGGGTAGGGTCAGTGTCAGTTTAGGGTTAGGGATAACATTCAAATTAGAGCTAGGGTTAAGGGTAGGTGTAGGGTTTGGTTTTGCATTAAGGTTAGAACAAGAATTAAGGCTAGGGCTAATGTCAGGTATACAGTTACATTTAGGTTAGGATTAGCATTAGGGCTATGGCTCAGTTTTGTTTTAGGTCTAGGGCTTGGGTAAGGGCTAATTATTGGATTAGTGATAGTGTTAGGGCTGGTGGTAGGGTGAGGTTTAGGCTTAGGGTAAGGGTGACATTTAGAATTATGGCTATATCTAAGGTTAGGGCTAGGGTTAGGGCTAAGGTTAGGGCTAGGATTACGGTTATGGTAACAGATAAGGTTAGTACTAGAAATAGGTCTAGCTCAAGAGTTAGAGTTAGAATTAGGGCTAGGGTTAGTGTAAGGGTTACATTTAGCGATGAATTAGGGCTAGTATTAGAGCTAGGGTTACTATTATGGTTCTGCCTAGTTTTAGGGCTCGGGTTAGGGTTAGTGATAGTGTTAGGTTTAGGATTAGGATTAGGGGAAGGGATTGGTTATACCTAGGTTTAGAACTAGGGCGAAGGTTGAAATTAGGGATTGGGCTAGGGTTAGGGTTTGGATTAAGATTAAGGCTAGGTTTAGGGCTAGGATGAGGGCTAGGGTTTGTGTTAGGTTTAGGGCAAGAATTAGGTAGATTGATAATGTCAGATCTATGGTTTGGTTAGGAATAGTGTTATGGTTGGTTTTATATCTAAGTCTAGTGTAAGGGTTAGGTTTAGGGTAAGGGTCAGGTTTAGAGCTAGGTGTATTATTAGAGTCAGTGTCTTGTTCAGAGTTTGGTTTGGGTTATGGTTTAGGTTTAGTGCTG
>NW_026006809.1:64158-75047 GCF_001458135.2 Marmota marmota marmota
GTTAGTGTTAGTGTTAGGCTTAGGTTAGAGTTAGGGTTAGGGTTAAAATAAATATAGGGTTAGTTTTAGGAATATTATTAGTGTTAAGTTAGTGTTAGTGTTAGGGTTAGAGTTAGGGTTAGGTTAGGGGAATGGTTTGGGTTAGGGGCGTGTTAGGGTCAGATTTAGGGTTAGTGTTAGGTTTAAGTTTAGGGTTAAGTTTAGAATTAGGGTTAGAGTTAGTTATAGATTGAGGTTAGGGTTAGGGTTTGGTTGAGGTTTAGTGTTAGGGTTAGATTTAAATTTAGGTTTAGGTTTAGAGTTAGGGTTAGGGTTAGGGTTAGTGTTAGTGTTAGGGTGAGAGTTCCTGTTAGGGTTAGTGTTATGCTTAATCTTAGGGTTATGGTTAAACTTACGGTTTTGTTCGGGTTAGTATTAGTGTTTTTTTTAGGTTTAGTGTTAGGGTTAGTGTTAGAGTTAGATTTAGGGTTAGTGTTAGGTTAGGGTAAGGGTTGGTTTTGTGTTAGAGTTAGGGTTAGGGATAGGGTTAGGATTAGTGTTAGGGTTAGGGTTTGCATTAGGTTTAGTGTTAGGGATTATATTAGAGTTTTGGTTAGGTTTAGGTTCAGGGTTAGTGTTAGGGTTAGGGTTAGGGTTAGTGTAGGGTTACAGTTAGTGATGCGGTTAGGGTTAGTTGTAGAATTAGGGTAAGAGGTCAAGTTAGGTTTAAGGTTTGGGTTAGTGTTAGGGACAGGGTTAGCATTAGGGTTAGTTTTAGAGTTACTATTGGTGTTTTGGTTAGGTTTAGGGTTAGGGTTATTATTAGTTTTAGGGTTAGGGTTAGGAATAAGTTTAGAGTTAGTGTTACGGTTAATGTTACGGTTAGGGTTAGTGTTATATTTAGGGTTAAGTTTAGGGATAGTGTTATGGTTAGGTTTGGGGTTAGGTTTAGTTTTAATATATGAGTTAGGGTTAGGGTTAGGGTATGAGTTAGTGTTAAGGTTAGGGTTAGGGTTCACGTTAGGGTTATGATTAGTGTTAGGGTTAGGATTATGGTTTGGTTTAGGGTTAGGGTTAGGTTTAGGCTTAGTGTTATGGTTAGTATTAGGGTTATTCTTAGGGTTAAGGTAAGGGTTGAAGTTAGTGTTAGGGTTACAGTTAGGTTTAGGGTTAGTGTTAGGGTTAGGTTTAGTGTTAGGGTTAATGTTACATTTATATTTAGGTTTAAGCTTAGGTTTAGAAATAGATTTAGGGTTAGTGTTAGGGTTAGAATTAGTGTTAGGATTAGGGTTAAGGTTAGGGTTAGTTTCATGTCAGCGTAAGGGTTACAGTTAGGTTTTGGTTAGGGTTAGAGTTTGGATTAGGGTTAAGTATAGTTTTAGATTTATGGATAGTGTTAGTGTTAGGGTTAGTGTCAGGGTTAGTGTTAGGGTTTATGTTAGAGTTAGGGTTAGGGTTAGGTTTAGTTTTAGGGTTAGAATTATGGTTAGTGTCAGGGTTAAGTTTAGGTTTATGGTTAGTATTATGGTTAGGGTTAGGGTTAGTGTTAAGTTTAGGATTAGGGTTCGTTTTAGATTTAGTTTTAGTGATTTAGGGTTATATTGAGGGTTACGGAGAGGACTAGGGTTAGAATTACGGTTAGAGTTAGTGTTAGGAATTGTGTTTGTGTAAGGGTTAGTGGTGGGTTTAGGCTTAGTGTTAAGGTTAAGGTTTGGTTTAGGGTTAGGATTAGGGTAAGGGTGGGTTTTAAGGGTAGTGTTAGAGTTAGGAATATTGTTAGGGTTAGATAGAGGTTTTGAGTTAATTTTAGGGTTAGGTGTAGGGTTAGTGTTACGAATAGGGTTAGTGTTATGATTAGAGTTAGTGTTAGGTTTAGGGTTATGGTTATTTTTAGGGTGAGTTTTAGAGTTAGGGTTAGTGTTAGGTTTAGGATATGGCTTAGGTTTAGGGTTAGTGATAGGGTGAGGGTTAGGGTTACTGTTAAGGTTAGGGTTACGTTTAGGTTAGTGTAAAGTTTAATGTTTGGATTAGTATTAGGGTAAGTGTTAGGGTTCCTGATAGCATTAGGGCTAGGTTTAGTGTTAGGTTTAGGTTTAGGCTTACTGTTAGTGTTAATGTTAGGGTTAGGGATAGTGTTGGAGTTAGAAATAGGTTTAGTGTTAGTGTTAGGGTTAGGCCTAGTGTTAGGGTTAGAGTTAGTGTTAGGTTTATGTTTAGGGTTAGTTTTAGCTTTACAGTTAGGGTTATGGTAAGTTTTAGGATTAGTGTAACGGTTAGGGTTAGGGTTAGTTTTAGTGTTAGGTATAGGTTTTGTGTTAGTGTTAGGGATAGGGTTAGTGTTAGGGTTAGAATTAGGTTTTGGGTTAGCTTTAATGTTATTGTTAGGTTTAGGGTTAGGGTTAGGGTCAATTTAAGGGTTACAGTTAGGGTTAGGGTGAAGCTTAGAGTTGGTTTTAGGGTTATAGTGAGGGTTAGAGATAGTGTAAGGGTTAGTTTTAGGGTTAGGGTTAGTGTTAGAGTTAAAATTAGGTTTAGGGTTAAGGTTAGTTTTAGGTTTAAGGTTAGGTTTTGGGTTAGGGTAAGGTTTAGGGTTTGGGTTAGGTTTAAAATTACAATTTGTGTTAGTGTTAGTGTTAGGGTTATGGTTATGGTTAGTGTTAGGGATAAGGTTAGGTTTAGGGTTAGGTTTAGTGTTAGGTTTTTTAGGTTTAGGGTTAGTGTTAGGGTTAGGGTTAGTGATAGTTTAGAGTTAGGGTTAGGGTTACTGTTAGTGTTAGGTTTAGTTTTAGGTGTAGGTTTAGGGTTTTGTTAGGGTTACGGTTAGGTTTAGGGTTAGAGTTAGGGTTGGGTGGGGCTTAAGTTTAGTGTTAGGGTTAAGGTTAGGGTTAGAGTTAGTGTTAGGGTTAGGTTTAGGATTAGGGTTAGAATTAGTGTTACGGTGTGGGTTAGGTTTATGATTAGTATTAGGGTTAGGTTTCGTGTTAGGGTTAGTGTTAAAGTTAGAGTTAGAGTTAGGCTTAGCCTTAGTGTTTGAATTTGAGTTATATTTAGGTTTAGGGTTAGTGTTAGGGTTTGAATTAGGGTTGGTATTATGCTTAGCATTAGCATTAGGAAGCGATTTTGGGTTATGGTTTGGGTGATAATTAGGGTTAGGTTTAGGTAAGGGTTTGTGTTAGGTTAGGTTACATTTAGGGTTATGGTTTGGGTTAGGGTTTGTGTGAGAATTAGGGTTAGGGTTTGAGTTAGGGTTACATTAGTTTTAGGATGAGGGTTAGGGTTAGGATTCGGGTTAGAGTTAGGGATAGGGTTATTGTTATGTTTAGGTTTAGGGTTAGGGATATGTTTAGGTAAGGGTTATGTTTAGGGTTAGATTTACGGTTAGAATTAGGGTTAGGTTTAAAGTTTGTGTTAAAGTTAGTCTTAGGGTTAGTTTTAGCATTAAGGTTAGTGTTAGTATTATGATAGCGTTAGGATTATTGTTTGTGATAGGGTTAGGGTTATTTTTAGAATTTGTGTTAGGCTTAGGGTTAGGGATACTTTTATGGTTAGTATTAGGTTTAGAGTGAGGCTTAGGGTTTGTTTTAGGGTTACGGTTAGGGTTAGGTTTAGTGTTAGGGTTAGGGATAGTGTTAGGTTTAGGGATAGGTTTAGGGCTAGGGCTAGGTCTAGTGCTAGGGTTAGGGTTAGTGTTATGGTTATGGTTAGTGTTATTATTAGGGTTAGTTTTAGAGTTTAAATTAGGATTAACCCTAACCCTAAAACAAACCCTAACCCTAACCCAAACCATAACCATAACCTTACCCTAACCATAACCCTAAACCAAATCCTAACCATAACCAAAACCCTAACCCTATCTAAAACCCTAACGCAAACCCTAGTACTAAATCTAATCTTAATCCTAACACTAATTTTACACCTAATATAAATCCTAACACTAACTCTAACACTAACTCTAAACCTAAGCATAAACAAAACACTAACCTTAACCCTAATCATAAAAATAAACCTAACCCTAACCTTAACACTAAACCTAAACCTAACCTTTACCAAAATCGTAAGATTTACCCTAAAGCAAACACTTTTTCTGAACTGAAACCGAAACCTAACAGTAACCATAACACTAAACCTAAGCAAAACCATAACCCTAACACAAAAACTAAACCTAAACCTCACCCTAACCCTAAACCTAACCCTAACACTAAAACTAACCCTAACACTATCCCTAACCCTAAACCTAATCCTAACAATAACCTAACCCAAACCCATAAACTAACACTAACTTTTAAGCTATCGCTAACCCTAAACCTAACCCTAAAATTAACCCTAACCCTAAATCAAACCTTCACCCAAAACCTAACTCTAAATCTAACACAAATCATAACCCTATAACTAACCTTAATCCTAACCCTAACACTAACCTATACTTAACCCTAAAACTAAAAATAACTTTAACCCTAACAGTAACTTTAACCCTAAAACTAACTCTAACCTTAACCCTTACCCTAAATCTAACCCTACAACAAACCCTCACCATATCCATAACCATAAACCTAACCTAAACCTAACCCTAACCCAAAATCTAACCCAAATCCTAACCATAATGGAAACACTAACCCTATTAGAAACACTGACACAAACCCTAATACTAAATGTAACTTTAATCCTAACACTAATTCAAATCCTAATATAAACCCTAACACTAACCCTAACCCTAACCGAAACACTAAACCTAAATC
This sequence comes from Marmota marmota marmota, assembly GCF_001458135.2. Taxonomy (NCBI): domain Eukaryota; kingdom Metazoa; phylum Chordata; class Mammalia; order Rodentia; family Sciuridae; genus Marmota; species Marmota marmota. The sequence continues at coordinate 68,874 of NW_026006809.1, forward strand.
TAACACTAACCCTAACTCTAATCCTAACACTAATCCTAGCACTAACCCTAACACTAACCCTATTGCTAAACCTAACACTAACCCTAACTCTAACCCTCATGCTAACCTGAACACTAACAAAAAACCTAACACTTTCTATAACCCTAAAACTAAACCTTACCCTAAACCGAACCCGAACCTCAACCCTAACAATAACCCTAACACTAACACTAACCACAACCATTACTCCAACCTTAACCCTAAAACTAAACCTAACACTAACACTAAACCTAACCCTAACACTAACCCTAACCCTAACCCAAACTCAAAACCTAACCATAACAATAAACCAACCCTAACCCTAACACTCTCCCTTACCCTAATCCTAAACCTAACACTAACCCTAACCCTCAAATTAATCCAAAACCTAACCCTAAATTTAACTCTAACCCTAATCCTAACCATAAGCCTAAACCTAACCCTAACACTAACTGTAACACAAACCCTAAACCTAACACAAACCCTAAACCTAACCCTAAACCTAATTCTATCTCTAACCCTAACCCTAACCCTAACCCTAACTGTAACAGAAAACCTAAACCTAAATCTAACCCAAATATAAATCTTAACACTAACCCTAAAACTAACCCTAAACGTAACCCTAAACCTAACAGAAAACATAACCCTAACCATAACCCTAACCCTATCCAATACCTAAGCCTAACCCTACTTTATCCCTAACCTAAATCTAACCCTACCTTAACTCTAAAATTAAACTTAACCCTAACTCTAACCCTAACAGTAACACTAACCCTAGCCCTAAATCTAACCCTAACACAACACTTATTCTAACCTAACACTAACCCTAACCCTAAACCTAAAACTAACCTCAACCCTAAACTAACCCTAAACCTAAATCTAAACCTAACACAAACCCTAACCCTAACCCTTACTCTAAACTTATCCTAACCCTAAAACTAAAACTCACCTGTAACCTAAAAGTAACCATAAACCTAATCGGAACCCCAAACCTAACAGAAACACAAACCCTAAACTTTACCCTAACACTAACCATAACCCTAATACTAAACCTAATTCAAATACTAACCCTAAACGTAAACCTAACTTTAAATCTCACCCTAACCCTAAACCAAACACTTACCCTAACAGTAACCCTAACAAACCAAACAATAATCCTAACACTAACTGTAACAATAACACTATCCCTAACCCTAACACTAACCCTAACCCTAACACAAACTCTAACTCTACCCGAACCAGAAACCAACCCTACCACTAACCCTAAACTAAACTCTAAAACTAACACTAACCCTAACACTAACCCTAACCCTATCCCTAACTCTAAACATAACACTAACACTAACTCTAATCCTAACACTAACACTAACACTAACACTAATCGTAAACCTAACCATAACCCTAACATTAACCTTAACACAAATTGTAAACCTAACCATAACCCTAACATTAACCTTAACACAAATTGTAAACCTAACCCTAACACTAACCTTAACCCTAACCCTAACATTAACCCTAACCCTAAGCCTAATTGTAAACCTAAACCTAACTTTAACCCTAAACCTAACACAAACCCTAACCCGAACGTAAACCCTAACACTAACCTTAACCCTAATCCTAACATTAACCCTAACCCTAAGCCTAATTGTAAACCTTAACCTAAATTTAACCCTAAACCTAACACAAACCGTAAGTCTTACCCTAATCCTAACCATAACACAAAAACTAACCCTAAACCTAACACTAAGCTAATGCTAAACCTAAACCTAACCATAACCATAAACCTAACACTAACATCAATACTAAACCTAATGCTAACCCTAACCCTAACAATAACCCTAAACCTATTTCTAAACCTAAGCATAACCCAAACACTAACACTAAACCCAAAACTATCCCTAAACCTAACCCTAACCCTATCACTAACACTAACCCTAAATCTAACCCTAACAATAACCATAACCCTAACACTAGCCCTCAACCTAATCCTAACCTTAACTTTAACCCAAACCCAAAACCTAACACTAACAATAACCCTAACCCTAACCTAACACCAACCCTAACTCTAATCTAACCCTAACACTAACCATAACCATAACACTAAACCTAAACTTAAAAAAAAGAAACATTAACCCTAACCTAACCCTAAAACTAAATTAACCCTAACTCAAACTCTAACCCTAATTTAACCCTTACCCTAATCCTAACCCTAATTCTAACCCTAACCCTAAAACTTACCTTAACCCTAAACCAAATCAAAACCCTAACACTGACCCTATACCTAACCCTAAATCTAATCCTAACACAAACCCTTACCCTATCCCTAACCCTAAACTAAATCTAACCCTAAGCCTAACTGTAACCCTAACTCAAATTCTAACCTTAACCCTAACACTAACTCTAACCATTAAAGTAACCCTAACACTAACCCGGAATCTAACCCTAGTCATAATCCTAAAGCTAACATTATCTGTAAACCTAACCCTAACTGTAACCCTAACCCTAACCCTAAAACAAAACCTAACCCAAACCATAACCCTAAACGTAACCTAACACTAACCCTAACACTTACCTAAACCAAACCCTAAACCTAACCCTATTACTAACACTAACACCAACCCAAACCCGAATCCTAACACAAACCATATCCCCAACCCTAACACTATCACTAACCCTAAACCTAAACCTAACCCTAAACCTAACACTAACCCTAACCCTAAATCTAAACTTAATCTTATTCATAAACCTAAATGTAACCCTAAACCTAATCCTATTATAAAAAAACTAAACATAACCTTAATCCTAACCCTAACCCTAACCATATCCCTAACCCTAACACTCAAACTAACCCTAATCCTAACCCTAAAACCAACCGTAACCCTAATCATGATCCTAACACTAAACTTAAAAATATCCCTAACCCTAATATTATCCCTAACTCTAACACTAACACTAACAGTTACCCTATCCCTAAATCTAACACTATCCCTAAATCTAACACTAACCCTAACCCTAACCCTAACCCTAACACTTATTCTAACTAACCCTTATCCAAACCATAACACTAACACTAACCCTTACCCCAACCACAACCTGTAAGTAACCCTAACCCTAACCATAAACCTGAACCTATCACTTACCCTAAACCTAACCCTAACACTAACCCTAACGCTAACTAAACCCAACACTAAACCTAACCCTAAACCAAACCCTAACCCTAACTTTACCCTAACAATAACTCTAATCTGAAAACTAACCCTAAACCTAACCCTAAATGTAAATATAACCCTAGCACTAACCCTAAACCTAACTCTAAACTTAAACCTAACACTAACACTTACACTAACCCTAATCCTAACACGAACCCTAACCGTAAACATTACCTTAACACTAACCTTAACTCTCACCCTAACCCTAAATCCAACCCTTTTCCTATATGTAATCCTAAACCTAACCCTACCCCTAACCCTAACCCTAAAACAAAGCCTAAATCTAACCCTAACTCTATCCCTAACACAAACCCTAAACTTAATCCTAAATGTAATTCTAACCTGAAACCTAACCCTAACATGAACCCCAACAATAACACTAACCCTCAAGGTAACACAAACCCTAAGCCTTACCATAATCTTAACCCTCACCAAACCCTAACCCTATCCTAGCCCTAATCCTAATGCTAACATATCCCTAACCCTCAACCTAACCCAACTCTAACCCTAAAATTAAATTTAACCCTAACTCTAAACCTAAACATAACACTAAACCTAACCCTAAATCTAACCCTAAAACAAATCTTTCCCCTAACCTAACCCTAATGCTAACCTTAAAACTATCCTTAACACTAACCCTAAACCTAATTTAAATCTAACCCTAACACAACCCTAAACATAACACTAAACCTAAAAATACCCAATTTCTAACCATAACCATAACCCTTATTCTAGCCCAAATCCTAATTGTAACACTAAACCTAACCCTAACCCTCAATTTAAACATAAACCAACCCTTATCATAACCCTAACCCTAACCCTAAATACCCCAACCCTAAACCTAACCCTAAAACTAACTCTAACCCTAACCATAAACATAACACTTACCCTAAAGTAACCCTATATCAACCCTAACACTAATTCTAATCCTAACCTTAATACTAACCCTCAACCTAACCCTAACACGAAACCTACCATAACACTAAACCTAACACTAACCCTAAACAAAACCCTATCACTAACACTAACCCTACCCTTACCCCAACAATAACCCTAACAAAACCCTAACACTAACCTGAACCCGAACTCTAACCCTAATAATAACCCAAACCCTAATTCTAACAGTAAACTCACCCTAATGCTAACCCAAAATGCAACCCTAACCCTAACCCTAATCCTAACCCTAACACAAACACTAATCCTAACCCTAAACCTAAACCTAACACTCATAGTTACACTAAATCTAACCATAACACTTACCCTAACCCTAACCCTAACCTTAACACTAAACCTAACACAAAACCTAAAGCTAACCCTAATGCTAACCCTAAGACTAACCCTATCTCTATCCCTAACTCTAAACATAACAATAACCCTAACTCTAATCCTAACACTAACACTAACACTAATCCTAAACCTAACCATAACCGTAACAGTAACCCTAACACAAATTGTAAACATAACCATAACACTAACTCTAAGCAACCCTAACGCTAACCATAATACTAACCCTATCCAAACCCTATCACTGTCAGTAATTCTAAACAAAACCCTAATCATACCAGTAAGCCTAACCTAGCACTAACCCTAACTTTAACCCTAACACAAAACCCTATCACTAACTATAACAAAACATAACACTACCCCTAAACCTAACCCTAACCTTAACACTAACCCTAAGCCTAATTGTATCCCTAACCCTAACTTTAACCCTAAACCTAACACAAACCGTAAGTCTTACCCTAATCCTAACCATAACACAAAAATAACACTAACCTAACCCTAATACTAAGCGTAACTCTAAACCTAACCCTAACCCTAAACATAACCCTAACACTAACCCCAACACTTAAACTACTTAAACTAATGCTAACCCTAACCCTAACAATAACCCTAAAACTATTTCTAAACATAACCCTAACCCAAACCCTAACATTAACCGTAACACTATCCCTAAACCTAACACTAACCCTATCTCTAACTCTAACCCTAATGCTAACCCTAACAATCACCCTAACCCTAACACTAACAATCAACTTTAACCCGAACCCAAAACCTAACCTAACAATAACCCTAACCCTAACCTAACCCCAACCCTAACTGTAATCTAAACCTAACCCTAACCATAACCATAACACTAACCCTAATCTTAAAAAACAAACTGTAACCCTAACCCTGAAATAACCCTAAAACTATTTTAACCCTAACTCTAACTCTAACCCTAATTTAACCCTTACCATAACCCTAACCCTAATTCTAACCCTAAACCTAAAACTTACCTTAAACCCAAACCTAACCCAAACCCTAATTCTGACCCTAAAACTAACCCTAAATCTAACCCTAACACAAACTCTTACCCTAACCCTAACCCTAAACTAACCCTAACACTAAGCAAAACCTAACACAAATTGTAAACCTAACCCTAACGGTAAACCTACCACTAACCCAAAATCTAATCCTAGTCATAACACTAATGCTAACACTAACCATAAACCTAACCCTAACACTAAACCTAACCCTAAAAAAAAACCTAACCCAAACCATAACCCTAAACATAACTTAACCCTAACCCTAACTCTTACCTAAACCTAACCCTAAACCTAATCCTATTACTAACACTAACAGTAACCCTAACCCGAATCCTAACACAAACTGTATCCCCAATCCTAACACTATCACTAACCCTAAACCTAAACCTAACTCTAACCCTAACCCTAAATCTAAACTTAATCTTATTCATAAACCTAAACAAAACCCTAAACCTAATCTTATCACAACCCCAAAACCTAACCCTGAACCTAACACAAACCCTAATCCTAACCCTAACCCTAAACTTTTACACTAACCCTAAAACTCACCATAATCCTAAATCAAAACCTAATCCTGTAAATAACCCTAACCCTAAATCTAAACATAACACAATCCCTTAACCTAACCCTAAACCTAA
>NW_026006809.1:78233-88063 GCF_001458135.2 Marmota marmota marmota
GGCTCCAAATTCCTTAATAGGACACCCATAGCACAAAAGTTGATAACAAAAATCAACAAATGGGACTTACTTAAACTGAAAAGTTTTCTCTCAGCAAGAGAAACAATAAAAGAGGTAAATAGGGAGCCTACATCATGGGAACAAATTTTTACTCCTCACACTTCAGATAGAGCCCTAATATCCAGAGTATACAAAGAACTCAAAAAATTAAACAATAAGAAAACAAATAACCCAATCAACAAATGGGCTAACACTTATTTTAATTTTAACCATAACATTAAACCTAACCCTAACCTATCAGTAACCCTGACCCTAACCCAAACCAAAATCTAACCTCAACTCTAACCCTAACCCTAACCGTAACATAAACCCTAACCATAACCATAACCATAAGAATAACTGAAACCTAACACTCACCAAAACCTAACACTAATCCAAAGCCTTACCCTATCCCTAACACTAAACCTAATCCTATCCCTAACACTAACCATACCCTAATCCTCACCCTAAAGAAAAACCTTAACCCTAAACTTAACGACAACACTAACCCTAAAACTATTCCTAACCCTAACACAAAACCTAACCCTAAACTTAACCCAAACCCTAACAATAACCCTAACCATAACCGTAAAACTAACCCAAACACAAACCCTAAGCCTAACCTCAACCATAACACTAACCCTAACCCTAACACTACCCTAAAACTAACCTCAAGCCTCACCTTAACCCTAATCCTAACCCTAACACCCCAACCCTAATTCTAAAGCTATCCCTAAACCTAACTCTAAAACTAACCCAAACACTAATCCTAATCCTAACCATAACTCTAAATGTAATACTAATGATAACCATAAAGCTAACCATAAACCTAAATTTAACACAAACTCTAACCTTTACCTTAACCCTAACACTAACCCTAACACTATACTTAACCCTAACACTAACCCTAAACCTACCCTAACCCTAACACTAAACCAAAAAGTAACCATAACCCAAACACTTAACCTGTCCTTATTCCTAACCCTAACACTAACATTAAACCTAACACTAACCCTAACCCTAACCCTAACCATAACCCAAACACTAACCCTAACCCAAAACATAACACTAATCCAAACATAACACTAATCCTAAATTTTTTCTATATTTAACCCTAACCCTAACTCTAACACTAAACCTAACACTAACCCTAATCCTATCCCTAACCTTAACACTAACACTAACACTAACCCTAACTCTAACACTAACCCTAACCCTAACTCTAAATCTACCCTTAATCTATCCCTAACTCTAACCTTAACACTAACACTAACACTAACCCTAACCATAACCCTAACACTAACCCTAACCTACCCGTAACCATAAAACTAACCCTAACACACAAGTACACCTCACTTTAGCCCTGTTACTAATCATAACCCAAGACCTAAATCTAAATTTAACCCTAACACAAAACCTAACTATAATACTTACCCTCACACAATTCATAACTCTAACACTAATACTATACCTAAAACTATCCCTAAACCTAATTTTAACCCTAACTCTAAAATTAACCCTAAACATAACCTGAACTCTAACTCTAATTCTAACCCCAAAACTAACCCTGACCATAACCCTAAATGTAATCCTAAAACTAACCCTAAACTTAACCCTAACCCTAATTGTAACACTAACCCAAAATGTAACCCTCACCGATCCTGAACCCTAACCCTAACCGTAACTCGAACCCTAAACCTAACCCTCACCCTAAGCCTAACACTAACACCAATCCTAACCCTAAGAGTTAAACTAACACTCATTTTTACCGTAACACTAACCATAAACCTAACCATTACCTAAACATAACTCTAACCCTACCCCTAACAATAACCCTAACTGTAACCCTAACCCTATCCTTAACCCTGACCCTAAACCTAACCCTAATGTAACCCAAATTAACCCTAACCCTAATACTAACACAAACCGTAAACCAAACCTAAACCGATACCTAACCTAACCCTAAACCTAACCCTTACCTAAACCTAACCCTAACCCTCACCTGAACCCTAATGCTACCCTGCTACATAACACTAATTCTAAACCTAATAAACACCCTAATTGAAAAACTATCACTAAACCTAACCTTAATATAACCCAAACGCAAACACTAATGCTAACCTAACCCTAACCGTAACCTTAACACTAACCCTAATTCTAAATCTAACAGTTAAACTAAAACTCACCGTTACTGTAACACTAACCCTAAACATACCCTAACACAAAACATACCCCTGAACCTAACACTAATACTAACCCTAACCCTAAACCTAAACCTAAGGATAAAACTAACCCTAAACCTAACCCCAACCCTAACCCTAACCCTAAACCTAAAACTAACCATAACCATAACCCTAATCATAAATCTAAAACTAACCCTAAAAATAAATTTAACCCTAACAAAAACGCTAACCCTAACCTTAAACCTAACCTTATCCCTAGCCCTATCCCTAACCTTAACACTATCCCTAACGCTAACCCTATCCCTAACACTAAAGCTAACCCAAAACCCAATCCTATCTCTAACACTAACCTTAACCCTCATGCTAAAACAAACCCTATACCTAACACTAAAACTAACCCTAACCCTTACACTAACCCTAAAGCTCACCATAACCCTAAACTTAAACCTAAAACTAAGCCTAAACATTACCCTAACACTAACTCTAACCCTAACACTAGGCCTAACACTAACACTAAACTTAAACCTATCCCTAACCCTAACACTATCCCTAACCCTAACAAAAACACTAACCCTAGACCTAAACCTAAACCTAACACTAACCTTATAACCCTAACGCTAACACGAACCCTAACCATAATGCTAATACTAACCCTAACATTAAACCTTACACTAACCCTAAACTTAATATTAACCCTAACACTAACCCTAACCCAAACCCTAACCCTAACCCTAAACCTAACTTAACCCTAAACCTAACAGTAAGCACAACCCTAACACTTAAATGAAACCTCATACTAAACCTTAAACTAAAGTGAACCGTTACACTAACCCTAACCCTAACACTAACACTAACATTAACCCTAAACCTAAAAATAATCCTAACCCTAACACTAACCTTAACCATAACCCTAACGCTAAAACTAACCACATCCTTAAACCTGAACTCATCACTAACCCTAACCCTAACCCTAAAACCTAAAATTAACCCTAACTCTAGCCCTAAACCTAACCTTCATCCCAAATACAACACTAACTCTCACCCTAACACTTACCTAAGCCTAACAGTAACCCTAAAGCTAACAATAACCCTTACCATAACCCGAACCCTAAACCTAACTCTCATCCTTACCCTAACCCTATAACTAACAGCAACCCTATCCGTTACCCTAACATAAACCTAACATTATTTCTAACCTTAACCCTAACATGAAACCTAACCCTAACCCTAACCTTTACTCTAACACTAAACCTAACCTTAATATTAACCCTATCCTGATACTAACCCTAACTGGAAATCTAATACTAAACTAACACTAAACCTAATCCTAACCCTAACCCAAACCCTAATCCTTACCATAACAATAACACTAACCATAACCCTAACACTAACCTTAAACTTAAAATTCACTCTAACCCTAACCCTAAATCTAAAAGTAACCCTAACACTAAACGTAACAAAACCCTGACACTAACCCTAAACCTAACTCTAAAACATACCCAAACACTAATCATAAACTTGACCCTAATCCAAAAGGTAAAATTAACACTAAGCCGAACACTAACCCTGAACATAATCCTAACACAAAGCCTAATCCTAAACCTAACACGAAACCTAACACTAACCCTAACACAAACCTTAACACTAACCCTATTGGTAACCCTAAACCTAACCCTAATCCTTACACTAACACTAAACTAACCCTATCCCTAACACTAAACCTAAATCTAACTCTAAACCTAACACTAACCCTAACATGAACCCTAACCCTAAACTAATCCTGATCTAACCCTAACCCTAACCCTTACCTAACCATAACATAACCCTAACCATTAACTTTACCTAACCCTAACCTAATCTAACCCTAACACTAACCCTAAACCTAACACTAACACTAACCCTTACAAAAATCCTATCAATAACACTAAATTAAACCTAACCCTAAAATCAACACTAACCTTAACACTATCCCTAACTCTAACACTAAGTCGAACCCTAATCCTAACACAACACTAATCCTAATTCTAAAAGTAACCCTAATACTAACCCTAAACCTAACACTAATTCTAACCCTAATATAAGAAGAATGCTAATCCTAAACTTAAACCTAAACATAACACTAACCATTATTTTAACCCTAATCAAAACACTAACCCTAAACCTATTCCTAACCCTAACACTATTCCTAAGAGTAATCATAAACTTGAACCTAACACACACTCTAAACCTAACTTGATATTTAACCCTAACCCTAACCCTAATACTAACCTTAAACTTATTTCTTAACCTAAGCTTAAACCTAACCCTAAACCTAACACTAAACCTAAAGTAACACTAACCCTAAACCTAACCCTAAGCCTAACAATAACTTCAATCATAAACTTAACTCTAAAAACTTTAAACTCTAAACACTTTAAACCTAAAGCTAATTCAAACCACAACCTTAACCTTAACACTAACCCTAAACTTAATCCTAAACCTAACCTAACCCTAAATGTAACCCTATCTTCAACACTAACACTAACCAAACCCTAACCCAAACCCTAATTTTAACCATAACCAGAACCTTAAACATAATCCTAACCATAACACTAAGACAAAACCTAACTCTAACCCTAACACTAACACTAAACCTAACCCTAACCTTAACCGTAACCCTATACTAACACTAATTTTAACCATAATCCTAACCCTTACACTACACCTTACCCAAATCCTTACACTAAACCTTACCTTAACCCTTAACTTAACCCTAACCCTAACAATAACCTTAACCCTAACCCTAAACCTAATCCTAACCATAACACTAAACGTAAACCTAAACCTAACCATAATCCTAACTCTACCCAGAACCCTAACTATAACCCTATCCCTAACATATCACTAACACTAACAGTAACTCTATCCCTAAACATAATCCCAACCCTGAACCTAACCCTAACAATACCCCTAACCTTAACCTAACCCTAAACCTAAACCTACCCCTAACACAAAACCTAAAACTAACCCTTACACAAACCCTAACCCTAACAGTAATATTAACTCAAACACTAATCCTAATCCTAAACCTAAACCTAATCCTAATCCTAAGAATAACCCTAAAGCTAACTCTATCCCTAACCCTAACACTCTAACACTAACATTAACCCTATCCTAACACTATCCCTAAGCCTCACCGTAACCCTAAAGTGAACCGTAACACTAACTCTAACTCTAACCCTACACTAACCCTAAATCTAAGTCTAACACTACACCAAAAACTAATCCTAAACTTAATCATAACCCTAAACGTAACCCTAACCCTAAACCTAACTATAACACTAACCCTAATCCTAACCCTAACATGAATCCTAAACTTAATCATAAACCTAACACTAACCCTAACCCTAACCCTAACCCTAAAACTAACCATAATCATAACACTAAACGTAAACCAAACTCTATAACTTAGCCTAACCCTAACACTAATCCTAATGCTAACCCTAAACCTAACCCTAATTCTAACCCTAAACCAAACGTTATGCTACCCCTAACCCTAACCATAATCCTAACATAAACCCTATAATAAAACATAACACTAACCCTAACCTAACACTAACCCTAACACTTATCTAACCGTAACTGTAACCCTAACATGAACACTAACGCTAACCCTAATCTAACACTAACCCTAAACCCAACACTAACCCTGTCACGAATTCTAACCCTAGCCATAAACTTAACAGTGACAAAAACACTAACCCTAACCTTAACACTATACCTAAACTGCCCATTACTGTAAAAGTAACCCTAACCCTAAGCCTACGCTGCACTCTAACCCTCTTCCAAACCATAACATTAACTGTAACACTAACTCTAACTCTAACATTTCACACTAGCCCTAAATTTAAATATAACCCTAACACAAACACTAATCCTAAACCTACCCATAACCCTACACATAACACTAACCCTAACTCTAACACTAACACTAAACCTAACTTTTAACCCTAACCATTACAGAAAACCTAAATCTAAACCTTATCCTAACACAAACCATAATTCTTACCCTAACACTAACCTAACACTAACCATAACCTGAAAAATATCGCTAATTCTAAAACAAACCCTAACCCTAACCTGAACCTTTACCCTAACCCTAACCCAAAATGAACCTTAATCCTATACCTGAACCTAACCCTAACCCTAACATTAACTAAACCCTAACCCTACCGTAATGTAACACTAACTCTAGCCCTAATCTAACCCTGAAATTTACCCTAAACATATTCCTTACCCTAAAAATATCCTTAATTTTAACCCTAACACTAACACTAAAACATACACTAAACCTAACCCTAACCCTAACCCTCAGACTAAACCTTACTTTAACAAAAACCTTAACCCTAACTCTAACCATAACACTAACACTAACCTATCCTACCAGTAACACTAAATCTAACTCTAAACCTAATCCTAAGTTTCCATTCTAACTCTAATCCTAACCCTAACCCTCACCCTTAACCTATCACTAACCTTAACATAAACCCTAAACTTAACCCTTACCCTAACACAAAACATATCCCTGAACATAACACTGATATTAATACGAACAGTAAAACTAAACCTAACTCTACAACTAACCCTAAACCTAACTCAAACCCTAATTCTAAACCTATCCCTAAAACTACCCCTAAACATAATCCTAATTTAAACTCTAAAACTAACCCTAATAATAACCCTAACCATAACCATAACACTAACCCTAACCCTATCACTAGGCCTAGCCCCAGCCCTAAACCTATCCCTAAACCTAACACTATCCCTAACCCTAACACTAAACCTAACCCTAACCGTAACCCTAAAACTAACCTTAAGCCTCACTCTAAACCTAACAGTAACCATAAAACTATCCCTAACCTAACCCTCACACAAATCCTAAAAATAAACTTAACTCTATCACAAATGACAATCCTAACACTATCACTGATACTAACACTAACCCTAATGCTAAAAGTAACCCTAAGACTAACTTTAACACTAACTTTAAACCTAACCCTAATTCTAACCGTAAATCTAACCCTAAACTTAACCATTACCTAAACATAACCCTAAACCTAACAATAACCCTATCCCTAACCCAAACCCGAATGCTAACCCTAACCCTCACCCTATCCCTAATGTAAACCTAACCCAAACCCTAACCCTAATTCTCACATAAACCCTAACCCAAACCATAACCCTAAACGTAACCTAACCCTAACACTAACCCTTACCTAACCCTAAAAGTAATTATCACCCAAACCATAACCCTAACATGCTTCCTTATCCTAATGCTAAACATAATACTAACCCTAATTCAAACCCTAACCCTAATCCTAAACCCAAATATAGCCCAAACTCAAACTTTAAGGCTAACCCTAACACTAAACCTAACCCTAATACTAATCATAAACCTAACCCACACCCTAACACTAACCCTAACTGTAATCCTAAACCTAACCCTAACACTAACTCTAACACTAACCCTAAGCCCCACCCATCCGTCACCCTAACCCTAACCCTAACATGAACCCTAAACCTACACCTAAACCTAAACCTAACACTAGCACTAACCCTAACCCTAAAACTAACACTAACCCTAACCATAACACTAACCCTAAACCTAACCCTTTCCCTAACCTTATACCTAACAGTAACCATAACCATAACCCTAATACTAACACTAACACAAATTGTAATCGTAAACCTAACCCAAAACCTAAACCTTACCCTAAACCAAAACCTAACCTTAAACCTAAAACTAACCCTAACTCTAACCCTAAATTTAACTCTAACACAAACCCTAACCCTAAACCTAAACCTAACATTGCTTCTAACCCTAACTATAACCCTAACACCAACCCTAAGCTTCACCCTTACACTCACCCCAACCCTAAACCTAAAGCTATCCTTAACCATAAACCTAACCCTAACCCTAACACGAACACTAACCCTAAACCTAACAATAACACTAACACTAACCCTAACTGTAACCCTAAAGCTAACACTAAACCTACCCTAAGACTAACATTAAACCTAACCAAAAACCTAAAATAAACCTAACCCTAAAAATAACCCTAACCTAATACTAACCGTCACACTAACCTTAGCCCGAACCCTAACACTAACCCTAAAGCTAACCCTAACACAAATTCTAATATTAATCATAAAACAAACCCTAACAGTAACAGTAATTTTTACTTGAACACTAACCCTGATACAAAACCTAAACCAAATCCTACTCCTAACAATAAACTTAAACATAAACCTAACACTAACTCTAACCATAACACTAGGCCTAACCCTTGCACTAACACTAAAAGTATTTCTAACCCTAATACTATTCCTAACCCTAACCCTAACATTAACAGTAATCCTAAACCTAAAATTAAACCTAAAACTAAATCTAACCCTAATGCTAACAGGAACCCTAACCCTTACTCTAACCCGAACCCTAACCCTAAACCTAAACCATATCCTAACCCTAACACTAACCCTAACCCTAAACCTAACCCTAACCCTAACACAAAACATAATCCTAAACCTGAACTAACCCTACCACTAACCATAACACTAACCCTAAACCTAAAATTAATCCTAACTCTAACTCTAAACCGAACCCTAATTACAACCCTAAACCTAACCATAACTCTGAAACTTACCTAAGCCTAACATTAACCCTAAAACTAACAATAACCCTTACCTTAACCCAAACCCTTACTCTAACTCTCATCTTAACCCTAACCGAAAACTAACAGTAATTCTAACCCTAACCCTATCTTAAACCTAGCATTATCTCTAATCTTAACCCTAACATGAGCCATAACCCTAACCCTGACCTTAACCCTAACAAAAAATCCTAACCCTCATATTAACCTAACCCTAACACTAACCTAATACTAATCGTAAACCTAACCCTAACCCAAATCCTAATTCTTATAATAACCATAACACTAACTCTAGTCCTAATGCTTAACCTAATTTTAAAACTTACCCTTAACCTAACCCTAAACCTAAACCTAATCCTAACATACACCTAAATATAACCATAACACTAAACCTAAACTAATTCTAACCCTTACCCAAACACTAATCCTAAACTTAACCTAACTCTAACTGTAACACTAACAGTAAGCCTAACACTAACCCTAAACATAACCCAAACACAAAGTCTAATCCTAAACCTAACATGAACCCTAACACTAATCCTCACACTAAACCTTACCCTAACCTTAACACTAATCTTAAACCTAACCCTAACCCTGACACTATCCCTAAACTAACCCCAATTCTAACACTAAACCTAAACCTAAACCGAACCCTAACACTAACCCTACAACTAAACCTAAACCTATTTCTGAACCTGACATAACCGTATCCCTAAACCTTACCAAACCCTAACATAACTCTAACCCTAACCCTTACCTAACCCTAACACTAACCCTAAACCTAACACTAACACTAACCCTAACCCTATGACTAACCCTAAGCCTAAACTTAACCCTAAACCTACCACTAACCTTAAAACTAATCCTAACATTAACACAAACCCTAAACCTAAGCCTAATACTAACACTGACCGTAACC
>NW_026006809.1:95092-107009 GCF_001458135.2 Marmota marmota marmota
TAACCCTGAACCTAAACCTAACCAAAACTCTAATACTAACCCTAACACTAAACACTAGACTTAATGAAAACCTTAACCCTAACACTAATCATAACCCTATCCCTAACCCTAACACTAACACTAAACCAACCCTTACCCTAACCTAACACTAACCCTAAATCTAACACTAACCCTAACACTAAACCTAACCAAAACACTAATACTAACCCTAACAAAACCCTAAATTTAACAGTAACCCTAACATTAATCCTAACACTAACTCTAACAGGAACTCTCACACTAACACTACCCCTAACCCTAACCCTAACCCTAACTCTAAACCTAAACATAAATTTAAATCTAACCCTAACACTAACCCTAACCCTAAACCTCAACCAAACCCTAACCCTAACCCTAATCTATCACTTAATCTAACCCTAATTCTAAACCTAACCCTAAACCTAAACCTAACACTAACCCTAAATATACATGTCCCTAACCCTAACCCAAACCACTTCCCTAACCTAACCCTAAACCTAACCCTAACACTAAAACTAACTTAACACTACTCATAGTTCTAAAACTAACCTTATATTTAACCTAACCCTAACCCTAACTTTAACCTAAGCCTAAGAGTAACATTAACACTAACACTAATGCTAAACCTAACAATAACCCAAAACTATCTCTAATCCTAACCGAAACAGTAATCCTGAACCTAAACCTAACCAAAACTCTAATACTAACCCTAACATTAAACTTAATGCAAACCGTAACCCTAACAGTAATCCTAACCCTATCCCTAACCCTAACACTAACACTAAACCAACTTGTACCCTAACCTAACACTAACCCTAAATCTAACTATAACACTAACCCTAACACTAAACCTAACCATAGCACTAATACTAACCCTAACAAACCCTAAATTTAACTGTAACCCTAACATTAACCCTAATACTAACTCTAACAGGAACTCTCACCCTAAAACTAACACTAACCCTATCCCTAACCCTAACTCTGAACTTAAACCTAAATTTAAATCTAACCCTAACACTAACCTTAACCCTAAACCTAAACCAAACCCTAACCCTAACCCTAATCTATCACTAACTCTAACCCTAGTTATAAACCTAACCCTAAACCTAACACTAACCCTAAATCTACACATCTATAACCCTAACCCAAACCATTTCCCTAACCTAACCCTAACACTAACCCTAACACTAAAACTAACTTAACACTAATCATAGTCCTAAAACTAACCCTATTTTTAACCTAACCCTAACCCTAACTCTAACCTAAGCCAAATACTAACATTAACACTAACAATAATGCTAAACCTAACAATAATGCAAACCTATCTCTAATCCTAACCCAAACTGTAATCCTAACCCTAACCCTTATTCTAACATGAACCCTAACCCAAACCCTAACCCTAACAATAATCCTAACACTAACAGGAAAATTAATTCTAACACAATTCCTATCCTGAACACAAACCCTACACCAAATGAAAAATCTAAACCAAATCAAACCCTACCCCTAACCCTTATGTAACATTAACACTAACCCTAACATTAATTCTAACACAACCCCCAACACTATCACTAAATCTAACCATAACCATAACGCTAAAACTAACATTAACCCTAAACATAACCCCAAACCTAACCCTAACCCTAACTTTAAACCTAATCCTACAGTAAGCCTAACCATAACCCTAACACAAACCCTAAACCTAATCCTAATTTTAATCCTTACCCTAACAATAACACAAATCATAATCCTAACCCTAACCTTAACCATATCCCTAACCTTAAACCTATCCCAAACTCTAAGTCTAACACTAACCCTCACCCTAACCCTTACCCTAAGACTAACACTAACACTAACCCTAATCCTAACACTAAACCTAACAATAACCTAACACTAAACCTAACCCTAATCCTAAACCTAACCATAACACTACCTCTAACCCTAACCCTAACTCTAACACTAACAATAAAATTAACCTTAAACCTACCACTATCCATAACGCTAATACTAACACTAACCCTAACACTAAACTAACCCTAACACTAACCATAAACCTAACCCTTAACGAACCCTAACCTAAACCTAACATTATTGCTAACCCTAACCCTAAACCTAAACTTAACCATAACCCTAACACTAACTCTAAACAAAACCTAAACCAAACATTAATATTAATACAACCCTAAACCTAACCCTAGCATTTAATATAACCCTAACCCTAACCCTAACATTTATTCTAACCATAACCCTAACCCTAACCCTAACCCTACAACAATGACTAATCTTAAAACAAACCCTAAACCTAACACTAACCTTAACCCTAATCTTAACCCTAACCCTAACACTTTCTTAAACCTAACCCTTACCCTAACACTAAACTTAACCCTAAACCTATCCCTAACCCTAACACTAACCTTAAAATTTACCCTAACCCTTTCACTAACACTAACCCTAAAACTAACACTAAACCTCACCATAAATGTAACCCTAACCCTAACACTTACTCTAAACCCAACCCTAACTCTAATCCTAAACTTAATTCTAACACTAACCCAAAGAGTAATCCTAACCCTAAACCTAACCGTAACTTTAACACTAACCTTACCATAATCCTACACTTAACCGTAACACTAACCCTAACCCTATCTCTAACAGGAACCCTAAACTTAATCCTAATCATAACCCTAACACTAACCCTAACCATAATTCTAACATGAAACCTATGCCTAATCCTAACCTTAACCCTAAAACTAACCAACACCCTAACCTTAACCCTAACAGAAACCCTTAAACTAATGCTAACCCTAACACAAACACTAACCAAACCATAACCCTAATCCTAACCTAACCCTAAAACCTATCTAAAACTAATCTTAAACCTAACCTTAACACTTACCTAAACACTAGCCCTAACCCTAACCCTATAACAAACCTAACCCTAAAGCTAAACCTAACACTAACCCCAACCCTAAACCTAAACCTAATTCTAACTCTAATCTTAACCATAACCTTACACTAACCCTATCCCTAACCCTAACCCTGTCTCTAACCCTAACATTAACCCTAACACTATCCTTTACCCTAATCCTTATCCTAACCTTAACACTCAACTAATCCTAACCCTAAACCTAACAATAACCATAACCCTAAACCTAACACTAATTCTAAACCTAACTATAACACTAACCCAAACACTAATGCTATCCCTAACGTTAACTGTAACCCTAACCCTAAAACTAACTCAAACTGCAACTCTAAACCTAAACCTAATCCTAACAGTAACCCTAACCCTAACCTTAACCCTATCGCTAACACTATCCCTAATCCTAACCTTACCCCTAAACCCATCCATTACCCTAAGCCAAACACTCTCCTTAATGCTAACCTAGTCCTAACACTAATCCTTAACCTATCACAAACCCTAATTCTTTTACTATTCCTAACCCTCAGCCTCATTCCTGCTCTAGCCTTAACCCAAAACCTGACCCTTATTTTGACCCTAACACTAACCCTAGATCTAATCCTGACACTAACCCTAAACTGGACCATAACTCTTCCCCTACCAGTAAACTTATACCTTAACCTAACAGTAACACTAGCACTAGACCAAACCTAATCCTAAATTGAGTCATAAATCTGGCCCTAGACCTAAACAAAAAACTTGAACTAGCCCTAACAATAACCCTTAACCTAACACAAAGACTAACCCTATGCCTAGACCCAACGCTATTCCTAATTCTGCCCCTAATCCTAACCCAAACACTGACTCTTATTCTAACACAAACTCATAGCTCTAAACCTTATCCTAACCCAAAATCTAACCCTAATACTAGACTTATTCATAACCCTAACCCTAAAACTAGCCATTAATATAACCCATAGCCCTAATGCTAGCCATCAACATCACACAAACCTAGCCCTTATCCTAGCCTTAAACCTTAGCCCTAATTGTAACTCTAACCATAACACTAGACCTAACCCTAACCCTAACCCTCGACCTAGTCCTAAACCTAGGTCAAACTCTAACCTTTTCCCTAATCATAATACTAACCCTTACCCTAACCCTAGCAATGACTCTAACCCTAACCCTCGCCCTAGACCTAAACCTAGCTCAAACCCTAACACTTATCCTAAATAGAAACCTGACCCTAACCCTAGGAATAACCCTAACCCTATCCATAAACTTAACCTTAACCCTAGCCATAAACTTAGCTCTAATCCTATCCATTACCTTAAAGGTAAACCTAAACCAAATATTAACCCTAGGCCTAACGCTAACCCTATCGCTATCAATAACCATATACATTACTCTAAACATAACCTGAATCCTAAACCTAACCCTATCCATTATCAAAATTCTAAACCAAACACTAATACTAATACAAGCCTTAACCCTAAACCTTAACCTAAACCAAGCCATACCCAGACACTGACCATAATAAAACACCTAGCTCTGTACCTGACCCTTACCCTAAACCTAACCCTTACACTAGACCTAGGCATAACCTAAGCATAAAACTACCACTTACTTTGAACCTAGACCTGACATTAGCCCTACCCCTAATCTTAGCCTTATCCCTAACGCATACCCTCATCCTGGCACTAAACCTAGCCTTAATCCTAACCCGAATCCTAACCCTAGCCCTAAATCAAATTCTAACCCAAACCCTAGCTATAAACCTAGCTATAACACCCTTCCCCTAAATCTAACACTAACCCTAACACTAACTATAACCCTAGCCCTAACCCTAGGCCTAACCCTAACACCAACCTTAGTGCCAATCCTAGCCCTAATTTAGCATTAACCCTAAACCTACCCCTAACTCTAGCTCAAAGAATAACTCTAATTGCACCCCAGTCCTATTTCTAGTTCTAACCCTATCCGTTACTGTAACCCTAACACTAGCCCTAACCTTACCCTAATGCAGGCCCTAGCCCTAAATCTAACCATAACAAGAGATCTAAGCCTAAACCTCATCCTACCACTAGCCCTAACACTATCGCTAATCCTAAAACTAGCCCTATTCCTAGCCCTTGCTCTAAAGAAAAACTGAGCCATAGCCCTAACCTAACCCTAGCCTAACGGAAATGCTAGACCTGACATTAGCCCTATCCCTAATTCTTACCCTAAACCTAACACAAAGCCTAACCCTACACCTAGCTTTAATCCTAGCCCTGATTCGAGTCCTATCCCTAACCCTGATCAGTAACACTGATCCTGATTCTGACCCTAACACTAACCCTATCTCTAATCATCTCCCTAAACCTAAACCTAATCTAAACACTAAACCCTGACCTAGTCCTAATGCTATCTCTAATAATAACCCTAGTTCTTACATTAGCCGTAGTCCTTCACTAGCCCTAACCTAACTCAAAACCTAGCCCTAATCTGAGCCCTAATTCTAGATTTAATCATAGCCCTAACCCTATTCCTACCCCTAACACTTAACCTAAACCTAACCTGAAACCTAAACCTTGTCCTAACCCGAAACCTAAACCGAACCATGCCCTATTCCTAACGATAACACTAGCCCTCAACCTACATATAATTTTATCCATTACTCTAACTATAACCCTAAGCAAATTCTAACCCTAGTCCTAACCCTAACCATAGCCCTAACATATCCATAACCCTAGTCCTAACTGTAGCTCTAATTCTATCCATTACCTGAACCATATATTTAACCAAATTCTATCACTAGGCCTAACTCTCACCCTATACATTACCTTAACCCTGTCCATTATACTAAACCTAACCTGAACCTGAAACCTAACCATATCCATTACACTAACCCTAATGCTAATTTTAGCCCTAAACCTAAACCTTAACTTAACCCATACCTTAATCCGGACTCTGACACTAATAATACCCCTAGCTGTAAACCTGACCCTAACCCTCAACGTGACCCTTACAATAGATCTGGTCATAAACTTAAACCTAAAATTATGCCTTACCATAAGCCTAGAACTGACATTAGCCATAGACCTAATCCTAACCCTAACACAAACACTACCAATAATCCTAGCCCTAAGACTAGCCTTAATCCTAATCCTAACCTTAACCAGAGCCTTAAATTTATCCCATGCCCTAGCCCAAAATGTAGGTGTAACATCATAACTTACCCTAACCCTAATGCTAACCCTAACACTAGCCCTAATTCTAGGCCAAAATCTAACACTAACCCTAGGGCTAATCCTAGCCCTAAATTAACCCTAATCCTAAACCTAATCCTATCCGTAGCCCTAAGACAAACTCTAGATCTCGCCCTAGCCCATTCCCTAGTTCAAAACCTATCCCTTACCATAACCCAAAGCATAGCCTATCCCTAGCCCCAACCCTAACACTAAACATCATCCAAGCCCTAAACTTGGTTGTAAACCCTAACCTTAAGCCCAAACCTCACCCTAACACTAGCCCTAAACTTAATGCTAATTGGAAAACTAGCTCTAACCCTACCCTAGCCCTAAAAGAACACCGAGCCATAGTCCTAACCCTAACCGTTTACCTAAACCAAATTTTTACCTTACATGTATCACTAAACTTAGCCCTAATTTGAGTCCTAACCCTAACCATAGAAATAACCCTGACCCTTACTGGGACCCTAACACTACCCCTAGCTCTAAACATTTCCCTAATGCTAACCCTAGAACTAGCCCTAATCAGAAATCTAGTTCTCTCTTTAGCCATAGCCCTAATGCTAACACAAATCCTAGCCTAATCCTAGCCCTTACTCTAACCCTAACCCTAAACCTACCTCTAAACCTATCCCATATACTAAGCCAAACCCTCACCCTAATATTGCTCTAGTCTTAAACATAATCCTTAGCCTACACCAAACACTAAACCTATTACTAGTCCTAAACCTATCCCTCAATCTAGCTTTAACCCTAATCCTAATGCTGACCCTTATTCTGATCCTAACACTAACCCTAGATCTAAACCTGACCCTAACCCTAAACCGAACCCTAACATTACCCTTACCGGTAAACCTACACTTAAACCTAATAGTAACACTAGCACTAGACCAAACTTAATCCTAAATAGAGTCATAAATCTAGCCTAAGCCCTAAAAAACCTAGCACTAGCCATAACAACAATCCTTAACCTAATGTAAAGACTAAACCTATCACTAGACCAAATGCTAGTCCTGATTGTGACCTTAACCATAAAACTAATCCTAACCCAATAATGACCATTAACCTTATAGAAACCCTAGCTCTAAACCTTATCCTAAACCAAAACCTAACCCTAACATAGACTTACCCATAACCCTGATCCTAACACTAGCCATAAACATTGTCCATAGCCCTAATGTTAGCCCTAAACATCACACAATACCTAGCCTTTATCATAGCTCTAAACCTAGCCCTAATCATAAACCCAACCATAACCTTAGACCTAACCTTAAGGCTAACCCTCGCCCTAGCCTTAACCCTGGATCAAACTATAATCCTTAGCCTAAAGATAACCCTAACCCTAAACCAAACCCTAGACATGACTCAAACCCTAACCTTCAACCTAGCCCTCATCCTAGCTCAAATACCTACACTTACCCTAAACATAACCCTAATATTAACCCTAGGCCTAACCCTAAACCTAACACTAAACCTAACCTTAACTCTAGCCCTAAACTTAGCTCTAACCCTATCCATTACCTTAAAGATAAGCCTAATCCAAATGATATCCCTATGCGTAATGATAACCCTATCGCTAACACTAACCCTATCTATTACCCTAAAATTAACCGGAGCCATAAACCTAATTCTATCCATTACCCTATCCGTAACCCTAACCCTAAACCTAATTCAATCCTTAACCCTAAAACTTAACCTAAACCAAACCCTACCAAGAACCTGACCCTAATAATACACCTAGCTTTAAACCTGACTCTTACCTAAACCTAACCCTTACACTAGACCTAACCGTAACCTAAACCTAAAACTAACACTAACCATAAATCTAGAACTGACATTAGCCCTATCCCTAATCCTAGTCCTAGCCCTAACAGAAACCCTCATCCTAGCACTAAACATAGCCTTAATCCTAACCCTAAACCCTCATCCTACCACTAATCATAGCCTTAATTCTAACCCTAACTCTAACCCAAATTCTAAACACTCGCCCTAGCCCTAAACCTAGCAATAACTTCATTCCTTCCTCTAACCCTAACCCTAACCCTAGGCCTAACCAAAACATTAACCCTAGCACTAAATCTACCCCTAATTTAGCCCTAACCCTAAACCTAACCCTAACCTTAGCCCTAAGACTAACTCTAACTCTCTCCCTAGCCCAATTTCTAGTTCTAACTCTATCCGTTAATAATCCTAACAGTAGCTCTATCCTTAGTCCTAAACCTAGCCATATCCCTAAACCTAGATCTAACCATAACAGTAACCCTATGCCTAAACCTCACCATACCACTAGTACCAACACTATCGCTAATCCTAAAGGTAGCCCTAGCTGTAAAACAAAACTGTGACAAAGCCCTAATGCTAAACCTAACCAAACCATAATCCTAGACTTAACATTAAACCTATCCCTAATTCTTACTCTAACACTTACACAAACCCTAACCCTACACCTAGCTTTAACCCTAGCCCTAATTCGAGTTTATCCCTAACTGTGATAAGTAACTCTGATCTTGATTCTGATGGTAACACGAACCCTATCTCTAATTATCACCCTAAAGCTAAACCTAATCAACATACTAGATTTATACATAATGCTAAATTTAACACTAGCCCTAATCATAACCCTAGTTCTAACATTAGCCCGAGTCCTAAATAGCCCTAAACTAACACAAAACCTAGACCTAATCAGAGCCATGACCCTAGCTTTAAACCTAGCCCTAACCCTAACCCTAGCCCTAACACTTAACCTAAACCTAACTATAAACTTAAACCGTGTCCTAACCCCAAATCTAACCCAAACCATAGCCCTAAACCTAACCATAATCCTAGCCCTATCTCTAGCTCTAATCTTATCCATTAACCTAACCATAAAAGGAACCAAATTCTAACACTAGGCATAACCCTAACCAAAGCTCTAACCTAACCATAACCCTAGTCTTAAATGTAGCTATAATCCAAACTATTACCCTAACCATAACCCTAGCCGAATTCTATCCCTAGGCCTAAACATAACCCTATCCCTAACCCTAAACCTGTCCATAACTCTAATTCTAAACTTAACCCTAAACTTAACCGTATCCATTACCCTAACCCTAACACTAACCCTAATGCTAATTTGAGCCCTAAGCCTAATCCTTAACCTAACCCATACCCTAACCCTGACTCTGACCCTAATAATACCCCTAGCTGTAAACCTGACCCTAAACTTCAACCTAACAATTACAATAGACCTGGCCATAATCTTTAGCCTAAAACTATCCCTAACCATAACGCTAGACCTGACATTAGCCATATCCCTAATCCTAGCCCTAACCTTAATACAAATCCTAGCCCTAATCCTATCCCTAAGCCTAGCCTTAATCCTAACCCTAACATTAACACTAGCCCTAACCCTAATTTTATGCTTTGCCCTAGCCCTAAATGTAGCTGTAACATCATACCTTACCCTAACCATAATGCTAACCCTAACTCTAGCCCTAAACCTAGGCCTAAACCTACCACTAACCATAGCTCTAATCTAAACCTAATTTAGCCCTAACCCTAAACCTAACACTGTGCCTAGACCTAAGACTAACTCTAACTCTCACCCTATTCCTATTCCCAGTTCTAAACCTATTGGTTACCATGACCCAATTCCTAACCATATCCCTAGCCCCAAGCCTAGCCCTAACCTTCACCCTAGCCCTAAACCTGGATCTAACCCTAACCTTTAGCCTAAAGCTCACTCGAAAACTAGCCCTAACCCAAATGATACTTGGAAAACTAGCCCTAACACTACCCCAGCCCTAAAACAAAATCAAGCCATAACCCTAACCCCAACCCTTAACCTAAACCGAACACTAACCCTACACCTAGCCCTATATTTAGTCCGAAATTGAGTCCCAACTCTAACCCTAGAAGTAACCCTGACCCTTACTCGGACCCAAAAGTAACCCTAGCTCTAAACATTGACCTAACGCTAACACTAGAACTAGCCCTAATCAGAATTCTACTTCTTTCATTATCTGTAGCCCTAATGCTAACAAAAATCCTAGCCCTATTTTGAGCCCTAAACATAGGTTTAACCCGAACCCTAAACCTAACCCTAACCCTAACCCTAACTCTATTTCTAACCCTATCCCTTACCCTAAGCCAAACCCTCACCCTAATGCTACCCTAGTCCTAACCATAATCCTTAGCCTACCTCAAACCCTATCTCTTTTACTAGCCCTACCCTAGCCCTAATTCTAGCTCTAACCCTAACTCTAACCCTGACCTTATTCTGACCCTAACACTAACCCTAGGTTTAAACCTGACACCATGAAGCAAACCCTAAACCAACCCCTACTGGTAAACTTATACCTAAACCTAACAGTAACACTAGCACTAGACCAAACCTAATCCTAAGTAGAGTCATAAATCTAGCCTTAGCCCTAAAGAAAAAAACCTAGCCCTAGCCCTAAAGCAAACACTAACCCTATCCTTAGACCTAACTCTAGTCCTAATTCTGGCTTTCACCTTAAACCTAACTCTAACCTGAACACTGACCCTAACAGTAACACTAAACCTAGCTCTAAACCTGAACCTAACCTAAAACCTAAACATAACACTAGATATAGCCATAACTCTAACCCGAAAACTAGCTCTAATCAGAAACATATATCTTACATTACATGTAGCCTTAACCCTAGGCCTAAACCTAACACAAAACCTAGCCATAATCTGAGGCTTAAGCCTACCCTAAGCATAACCATAATCCTAAATGTAGCCCTAACCCTAACCCTTGCCTTACACGTAACCCTAGCTGAAAGCATAATCCTTAGCCTAAACATAACCCTAGACTTATTCCTAAATCTAAACCTAACCAGAGCCCTAATCCAAACCTTAACCCTAGTACTAACCCTAGCTGTAACCTAATATTATCCTAACCCTACCCCTAACCCTAATAATAACCCTAGCCCTAAACCTAACCCTATCTCTAACCCTAATCATAAACCTAAACCTCGACCTAACCCTAAACCTAAACCTTGCCATAAACTTAACTGTAATCCTTATCATAAATCAAAACTAAACCTATCCCTAAACCTAGATTTAACCATAACCTAAACTTAACCCTAAACCTAATCTTTCATCTAATCCAATACATTACTGTAAAACTAACCCTAAACTTAATGAAAACCCTAGCCTTAATCCCAACCATAACCATAACCATAACCATAACCATAACCCAGACCTAACAATAAACATAACACTCCCCCTAGCCCTAACCATAGCTTAATCCCTAACCTTTACCCTAACCCTAACACTAGCCCTAGCCCTATCCATAACGCTAACTCTAGCCCTAACCCTAACACTAAACCTAGGCCTTATCCTAGCCCTAATTTAGCCCTATTCCTCACCCTAACCCTAACCCTAACACTAGAATTAAGACTAACTATAATTCTTACACAAGAGCTATCCCTACTTCTTACCCTAAACCTTACCGTAAACCTAACCCAAGCTCTAAAACCAGTCATAACCCTTGCACTCTCCTTAGCTCTAGTACTAACTCTAGATCAAAACCTATCTCTAAAATTAACCCTAACCTGATGCCTCAGCCTAACCTTGAAACTAGCTCTAACCCTAATGATAATGCTAAAATTAGCCTTAACCCTAGCCCTAGCCCTAAAAAATACCAAGCCTTACCCCTAACAGTAACTCTTACCCTAGACCAAACACTAACCCTACACCAGCCCTAACCCTATCCTTAATTTGAAACCTAACAGTAACCCTAAACATAAACATGACC
>NW_026006809.1:111806-115443 GCF_001458135.2 Marmota marmota marmota
CTAACCCAAAACCTAGCCTTAATCTGAGTCCTAAACCTAGCTTTAACCCTAAACTTAAACCTAACACTTACCCAAACACTAGGTTTAATCCTATACATAACCCTAGCCCTAACCTTAGGGCTAACCCTATCCGTTACCCTAATGATAACTCTAACCCTTCTGATAACCCTAGGCCTAACCCTATACATTACACTAAACCAAACCTAAACCATAAACCTAACCCTGTCATTACCCTAACCCTAAATCTAACACTAATTTGAGCCCTGCACCTAAACACTAACTTAACCCAAACCCTAGTCCTGACCCTGATTCTAAAAATAACCCTAGATCTAAACCTAACCCTAACCAAAAACCTAACCCTTACACTGGACCAAGCCATAAACCTAACACTAAATCTATCCCTAAATGTAACCCTAGACCTGACATTAGCCATAGCCCTAATACTGTTCCTAAATCTAAAACAAATCCTAGTCCTCATCGTAGCCCTAAATATAGCCTTAATCATAACCCTAACCCTAACCCTAGTTCTAACTCTAATATTAACATTCACATTGCCCTAAACCTAGCTATAACCACATCCTTAGCCTAAACTAAACCCTAACTCTAACCCTAACCCTAATGGTAACCCTTGCCTTATTCTTAGCCCTAGCACAAATGCTAGATCAAAACTTAACTCTAAATATAACCCTAACTTGATGCCTAAGTGTAATCCTAAAATTAGCCCTAACTCTAGCCCTAACATAACCCTAGCCATAATTTAGGCTTATCCCTAAACCTAACCATTACCCTAGCCCTAAGACTAACTCTAACTCTCATACTAGCCCTATCACTCGTTCTAACCCTGTCCCTTACCATAACCATAACCCTAGCCCTAACTCTTGTACTAACCCTTGCCCTATCCTTATCTCTAGAATTAACCTTAGGCAAAACATAACTCTAAGTCTAGCACTAACTCAAAGCCTAAGCCTACCCCTAACACTAGCCCAAACCATAATACTAATACTCAAATGAGCCCTAACAATATTCCTATCCCTAAAACAAAACCAAGCCATAGTTCTAACACTAACCATTAACCTAAACCAAACCCTAACCTTACACCTAGACCTAACCCTGGCCCTAATTATAGTTGGAAGCCAAACCCTAAAACTAACCCTGAACCTGACACTGACCTTAACTCTTCTAGCTCAAAAATATCACCCTAACCCTAAAACTAACCCTACCACTAAACCTAGCACTAAACCCCTAAAACTAGCCCTAATTGTAAACCTAGTACTTACATTAGCAGGAATCCTAAGGCTAGCCCTAACATAACCCCAAACCTGGCCCTAATCTCATCCCTAATCCTAGCTTTAAACCTAACCTTACCCTAACACTAGCCCTAATTGTGACCATAACTCTTAACTTTAAACTGATCTCTAGCTCTATCCATTACCATAACCATAACCCTAACCATAGTGATTATGCTAGGCATACACCTAACCCTATCCTGAATCCTAACACTTCCATTATGCTAAACCTAACCTAAATCCTAAATCTAACCCTATCATTACACTAACCCTAATCCTAAAACTAATTTAAGCCCAAGCTTGAAAACTTAACCTATCCCAAACCCTAACCCAGACCTTGAATTTAATAATACCCGTATCTCTAAACTTGAACATAACCCAACACCTAACCCTTAGCCTAGAGGTAGCCATAAACCTAATCCTAAAACAATCTTTAACCATAATTCTGGCCCTTAAATTAGCCCTAGCCCTAATCCTAGCCCTAACCCTAAAAACACACCTAGCCCTCATCCTAGCCCTAAACCTAGCCTTAATCATAATCCTAACTCTAGCCCTACACCTAACCTTAATTCTAACCCTCACCCTACCTCTAAACCTAGCTATAATGTCATCCCTTACCCTAAATTTAAATCTAACCCTATCCCTAACAGTAGGCTTAAGCTAAATAGAAAATCTAGCCCTAATCCTAGCCCTAATTTAGCTCTATCTCTAACCCTATCCTGACCCTAGCCCTAAGACTAACTCTGTGGCTCTAACCCTATCCCTAGTTCTATCCCTATCCGCTACCGTAAACCTAACACTAGCCCTAACACTTGCCCTAAAGTTGTTCCCAGCCCTAACCCTAACTCTAAATCTAAACTTAAACCTAACCTTAAGCCTAACAATAACACTAGCGCTAACTTTAATGCAAATAGTAAGACTAGCCCTAACCCTAATCCTAGCAGTGAACCAAAACTGAACAATAGCCTTAACCCTAAACCTTAACTTAAACCAAACAAGAACACTACACTTAGACCTAAACCTATACCTAATTCGAGTCCTAAGCCTCACCTTAAAACTAATCCTGACCCTGAATCATACCCTAACACTCACCCTAGATCTAAACATTGCCCTAAACTCAAACTGAACACTAACATTAACAATGGCCCTAATTCGAGTCTTAATGCTAACCATAAAACTAACCGTGACTTTGACTCTATCCTAACAAGAACCATAGCTATAATTATTACCCTAACCTTAAACCTAACCCTAGCACTCAACCTACTCCTAACCCTAACCCTAAAACTAACCCTAATGCCTAATGGTAACCCTAGTTCTTACATTAGCCGTTGGCCTATTCCTATCCCTAACCTTAACAAAAAAACTAGTCCTAAACTGCACCCTCAACCTAGCTTTAACTCTAACTCTAACCCTAACCATAGCCCTAACCCTAGAACTAAATCAATCCCTTACCCTAAGCAAAACCCTAACCCTAAGAAAAACCCTAGACCTATCCCTAGTTCTTAGACTAACCAAAACCCTAACCGTATTAGTAGTCCTAACTCTAGCCTTCATTTTAGCTCCAACACTATCCCAAAACCTAACCCTAACTCTGACTATTATTCTGAAAATAACACTAAACCTAGATCTAACCCGAACCTCAATCCTAACCCAAAATTCACCATAATCCTATCCCTAGACCTAACTCTGAACTTATCTCTCAGCCTAGCCCTAATCATAGCTCAGAACTTAATCCTTATACTAAACATAACCATAAACCTAATCCTAGTTCTAACCCTCACCTTAACCCTAACACAAGACCTAATCCTAACCATAACCCTAGCCCTACACTTAACTCTAACTGTATCCATTACCCTAAAAATCACCCTTACAATAATGCTAACCCTAGGCTTAACCCTAACCCTATTGCTTTCCCTAAATCTATCAATTATCCAAAACCTACCTTGAACCCTAAACCTAACCCAATGATTATGCTAAGACTGCAGTGTTAACTAATGATAATTCGAGCCTTAACCTATCTCAAACCTAAACCCTATCACTGACCGTGACCCTAATAATTCCCCTAGCTATAAACCTGACTCTTACCCTACCTAATTTTTACACGAGATCTAGCCATAAACCTAACCCTAAAACTATTTTTAAACTTAACCCTAGACCTGATATTAAACCTAGCCTTAATCCTAGTCCTAAACCTAACACAAACCCTAGCCCTTATCTTAACCCTAAACATAGCCTTAATTTTATCCCTAACTCAAACCCTAGGCCTAACCCTAACACTAAACCTAGCCCTAATCTTAGCCCTAATTTAGCCCTATCCTTAACCCTATCCCTAAACCTAACTCTACCTCAAA
>NW_026006809.1:118809-123715 GCF_001458135.2 Marmota marmota marmota
CTTAGTCCTACCACTAACCTTAGATAAAAACCTAACTCTGAATTTAACCCTAAACCCAAGCCTAAGCCTAAATCTAAGACTAGCCCTAACCAAAACACTAATCCTAAATATTACCCTAACCCTAACCCTAGCCCTAAAACCAAACCAAGCCAAGCTCTAACCCTAACCCTTAACCTAAACCAAGCCCTAACCCTACACTTAGCCCTAACCCCAGCCCTAATTCGAGTTTTAAGCCAAACCCTAAAACTAACCTTGACCCTTATTCTGACCAAACACTAACCCGAGGTCTAAATATCACCCTAACCCTAAACCTAAACCTAACAGTAAACCTAGCCCTAAAACACTAAAATTAGCCATAATCATAACCCTAGTACTTACATTAGCCATAATCCTAACCCTAGCACTAACTTAACTCAAAACCTAGCCCTGATCATAACCATAACCTAACCCTAATCTGATTTCTAACTTTATCCATTACCATAACCATAACCCTAACCATAATGCTAATTTGAGCCCTAACTTTAAACCTTAACCTATCCCAAACCCTACACCAGAATTTGACCCCAATAATACCCCTAGCTCTAAACCTGATGCTAACTCTTTCCTAACCCTTACACTAGTCATACCCATAATTCTAACCCTAAAAGTATCTTTAAACATAATTCTGGACCTGAAATTAGCTCTAGCACTAATCCTGCCCGATACCTAAAAATAAAATAGCCCTCATCCTAGCCCTAAACCTAGCCTTAATCATAACCCTAATTCTAACCATAGCCCTAACCCTAATTCTAACCCTCACCCTACCTTTAAACCTAGCTATAAAGCCATCCCTTACCCCAAACTTTGCCCTAACTCTAAACTTAAAATATAAATTCTAACTCTAAACTCTAACCCTAACCCTAACCCTAAACCTAATGCTAACCATAGGCTTAAACTAAACACTAAACCTAGCCCTAATCCTAGCCATAATTTAGCCCTGTCTCTAATCCTAACCCTAACACTAGCCCTAAGACTAACACTCGTCCTAGCCCTAGCCCTAGTTCTAACCCTATCTGTTACCATAACCCTAAACCTAGCCATAACCCTTGCAGTATCCTTAGTTCTAGCCCTAACCCTAGGACTAAAACAAAACCGAGTATGAACCCTAACCCTAAAACTTAAATTAATCAATATTAACACTACAAATACCTAACTCTAGCCCTAATTCGAGTCCTAACCCTAACCTTAAAACCAACCCTGACCCTGACTCATATACTGATGCTCACCCTAGCTCTAAACACTGCCCTCACCTTTAACTGAGCCCTAACAGTAACTCCAGACCTAATTTGAGTACTAATTCTAACCCTAAAACTAAGTCTGACCCTGACTCTTATCCTAACATGAACCCTAGCTATAACTATCACCCTAACCTTAAACCTAACCCTAACACTAAATCTAACCCATACCCTAACAATAAAACTAACCCGAAAGGTATCCTTAGTTCTTACATACCCATTGCCCTAACCCTAGCCCTAACCCTAACACAAGACCTAGGCCTAATCCAAGCCCTAAACCTAGCTTTAACCCTAACTCTAACCAAAATCATAGCCATAACCCTAGCTCTAATAAAATCCCTTACCAAAGCAAAACCCTAACCCTAAGGGTAACCCTAGACCTATCCCTAATCCTTAGGCTAACCAAAACACTAACCCTATTAATATCCCTTACCCTTGTCCTCATTCTAGATCTAACCCTATTCAAAACCCTAACATTAACCCTGACCATTTTACTGACCTTTCCACTAATTCTAGGTCTAATCCTAACCCTAACCCTAACCCAAAATATACCATAATCCTATCCCTAGACATAATTCTGAACCCAACTCTCAGCCTATTTCAAACCATAGCTCAGAACCTAACACTTACAGTAAACATAACCCTAACCTAACCCTAGTTCTAACTCTCACCCTAACCCTAAATCAAGACCTAATCCTAACCATAACCCTATCCCTAACCTTAAGTCTAACTGTATCATTACCCTAAACATAACCCTTACCCTAATGCTAACCCTTGGCCTAACCCTTAACATATGACTATCCACACACTTATCAATTGCCCTAAACCTACCCTGAACCCTGGACCTAATCCAATCATTACCCTAACCCTAACCCTAACCCTAATCCGAGCCCTAACCCTAAATTCAAACCTAAACCAAACCCTAACACTGACACTGACCCTAATAATTCCCCTAGCTCTAAACCCCAGTCTTACCGTATATCTAACCCTTACTCTAGACCTAGCCATAAAACTAACCCTAAAACTATCCCTAAGCATAACCCTAGACCTAATATTACCCCTAGCCCTGATACTAGCTCTAACCCCAACACAAACCTTAGCCCTTATCCTAGCCCTAAAAATAGCCTTAATTATAACCCTAACCATAAACCTAGGCCTAACCCTAACACTAACCATAGCCCTAATCTTTGATCTAATTTAGCCCTATCCCTACCTTAACCCTAACCTTAGTCCAAAGACTAACTCTAAGTCTCACCTTAGTCCTAACACTAGTTCAAACCCTATACTTTACTGGAAACCTAATCCTAGCCCAAAATATAGGTCTAACTCTAGCCTTATTCATAGCCCTAGCAGCAACCCTAGATCTAACCCAACCTCTAAATCTAACCTTAACCCTTAGCCTAAACCTAAATCTAACACTAGCCCAACCTTAAGGCTAATCTTAAAACTAGCACTAACCCTAGCCCTAAAACAAAACCAAGCCATAGATCTAACCCTAACCCTTAATATAAACTAAGTCCTAAACCTCCACTTAGCCATAACTCTAGCCCTAATTCGAGTTTTAAGCCAAACCATAAAACTAACCCTGACCCTGACTCTGAACTTAACACTGACCCTAGCTTTAAACATCACCCTAACCCAATACCTAAACCTAACAGTGGACCTAGCCCTAACCCTAACCCTAAAATTAGCCCTAATCACAACCCTGGTACTTACATTAGCCGAAACCCAAAACCTAGCCTTATTCTGAGCATTATCCCTAGATTTACCCCTAACCCTATCACTAATCATAACTGTAACCCTAGACATAACCCTAGATTTAACCCTAACCCTAACCCTAAGTCTAACCCTATCAATAACATAATATTGACCATAGCTGTACCCCTGTCTCTAACCCTATCCATTACCCTAACCATAACCCTAACACAAATGCTAAACCTGGGCCTAAACCTAACTGTATCCCTTATTCTAACCCTATCCATTACCCTAAACCTAACCTGATACCTAAACCTAACACTATCTTTACCCTAATCCTAACTCTAATGCTTATTCGAGACCTAACATTAAGCATTAACCTATCCAAAACACTAATCATAACCCTGACCCTAATAGTACCCTTAGCTCTATAACTGACCCTAAGCCTAAAACTAACCCTTACACTAGACGTAGCCATAAACCTAACCCTAAAACTAATTTTTAACCATAACACTAGACTAGAAATTAGCCTTAGCTGTAATCCTAGCACTTAACCTAGGCTTATTCCTAACCCAAACCATAACCCAAGCCCTAACCCTAATTCTACTTTCCACCCTAGCCCTAAATCTACCTATAAGCTCATCCTGTATCTAAAAATTAACCATAACCCTAAACCTAACCCTAACCCTCGCCCTAAACCTAGGCCTAACACAAAACCTAGTTCTAATCCTAGCCTTTATTTAATCCTATCCTAACCCTAAACTTCGCCATAAGACTAACTCTAACTCTTGCCCTAGCCCTAGCCCTAGTTCTATCCTTAGCCTTAATCCTAAGCATAGATCTAAGCCTAAGTCTAAATCTAAACCTAACTCCAAATATAATTGTAAAAATAAGCCTAAACCAAACCCTAACACTACCCCTAACCATAATGCTAATCTTAAACTTGCTCTCTCCCTAGCCCTAAGCATAAACCAAAATCAAGCCATAGCCCTAATTCTAACCTTTAATCTAAATCAAATACTAACCCTACACACCTATCCCTAAAACTACCTCTAAAACTAACCCTGACCCTGACACTGACCCTAACACTAATCCTAGCTCTAAAAATCACACTAACCTTAAATTAATCCTAACACTATTTCTAGCCTTAACCTAACCTAAAACTAGCCTTAATCATAACCCTAGTTCATACATTAGTCATTGTCCTAACAGTAGACCTAACCCTAACACAAATTCTAACCTTAATCCTAGCCCTAACCTTAGCTTTAACCCTATTACTAGTCTTAACCCTAACCCAAACACGAGCCTTAAAACTAACTCCAACCCTATTCCTTACACTAAGCCAAACCCTAACCCAAATACTAACCCTAGTTCTAATCCTAATACTTAGCCTGACTTAAACTATAACCATAATACTAGTCTTAACCCTAGCCCTCGTTTTACCTCTAAACATAACTTTGACCCTCATCTGACCCTAAGAGTAACCCTAGGTCTAAACCTGACCCAAACCCTAAACCAAATCCTAATACTAGCCCTACTGGCAACCCTATATTCATACCTAAGCCTAACACTAGACCTAGACCCAAAGATAATCCTAAATGTAGCTATAACTCTAGCCCTAGACCTAAACAAAAACCCAGCACTAGCCCTAACAATAACTCTTAACCTAAAATGAACACTTACCCTACCTCTAGAACTAAACCTATTGCTAATTCTGGCTCTAACCCTAACCCTAAAACTATCCCCAAAACATACCCTGATTCTAACAATGAACCTAGCTTTAAACCTGACACTAACCGAAAACCTAGACCTAACATTAGACCTAGCCATAACCCTAACCCTAAAACTAGCTCTAAACATAAACCTAGTTCATATATTACACATTGTCCTAAACCTAACACAAAACCTAGCCCTAATCCTAGGCCTATACTTAGCTC
>NW_026006809.1:125715-132385 GCF_001458135.2 Marmota marmota marmota
TTCAACCATTAGTTGTAGGCCCAACGCTAGCCCCAACCTAACCCCAAACCTGGCCCTAATCTGAGTGCTAACCCTATTTTTAACCCTAATCCAAAAACTAGCCCTAACCCATACCCTAACACTAGCTCTAATCCTAGCTCTTTCCCTATCCATTACCATAAGCTAAACCTTAAATCTAATGCTAAACCTAGTCCTAACCCTAATCCATAGCCAAACAAAAAATTCTAACCCTATTACTAGTCCTAACTCTAACCTTCATTCTAGCTCTAACCCTAATCCAAACCCAAACCCTAACCCTGACACTTATTCTGACCCTAACACTAACTGTAGGTCTAAACCTAACACTAACCCAAAACTGAACACTAATCCTATATTTAAACATAAACTGGTAATCCTATTTATAAACCTAAACGTAACACTAGCCCTAGACCTAAATCAAATTCTAAATTCTAGCCATATCTCTAGCCCTAGACCTGAACAACAACCTAGCCCTGGTCTTAACAATAACCCTTAACCTAACCCAAATATTAACCCTACTTCTAGACCTAACCCTAGTCCTAATTCTGGCACTAACCCCTACACTAACTCTAACCTAATACTGGCCCTGACCCTAACATTATCCTAGATCCAAAGCTCACCCTAACCCAAAACCTAATCCTAACACTCGACCTAGCCATAACCCTAACCATAAAACTAGCCCCAATCAAAACCCTAGCTCTTACATTACCCATGGCCCTAACCCTAGGCCTAAACTAACACAAAACCTAACCCTAATCCTAGGCCTGAACTAGCCCTAAGTGTAACTCTAAACCTAACCCTAGCCCTAACCCTAACCCTAAGCCTTGCTTTATACCTAACCCTACCACAAAGACTAACATTTCCCCTTAACATAACCCTAGCCCTATCCCAAACCCTAACCTAACACTAGCCCTAATCCTAACCTTAACCATAGCCCTAAACATAGCTCTAATTACATCCCCTACTCTAACCCTAGCCCTAATACTAACCATAACCCTACCCCTAAACCTAGATCTAATTCTATACATTTTCCTAACCATAATCCTAACCCTAATGCTAACCCTAGGCTTAACCCTAAACCTACTGTAATCCCTAATACTATCCATTACCCTAAATCTAACCTTAACCTTAATCCTAAGACTATTCATGGCCCTAACCCGAACTCTAACCCTAATGCTAATTCGTGCCCTAAGCCTAAAACTTAACTTAAACCAAACCTTAAGCCATACACTGACCCTAATAATACACATAGCTTTAATTGACCCTTACCATAAATCTACCCTTTACACTAGACCTAACCATAAACATAGCCCGAAACATATCCCTAACTGTAACACTAGACTTGACATTTGCCCTAGCCCTAGTTCTAGCCCTAACCCTAACATGAACACTAGCTCTCATCCTAGCCCAAAAACTTGCCTTACTCATAACTAAACCCTAATTCTAACCCTTTCCCTGGCCCTAAACCTAGTTATAACCCCATTGCTTACCCTAAACCTTACCCAAATCCTAACCCTAACACTAAACCGGCCCTAAACTTAACCATAGGACTAACCCTAACACTAACCCTAGCCCTAATCCTAAACCTAACCCTAACCCTAGCTCTAAGAGTAACTATAACTCTCACGCTAGCCCTAGCCCTAATTCCTACCCTATCCCTTACCGTAACCTTATTCCTAGCCCTAAGCCTAGAATAACCCTAGCCCTAACCTTACACTTTGCCCTAACCATAGATCTAAATCTAACTCTAAATCTAACCCTAATTCTACACCTAAACCTAACCCTAACTCTAGCCTTAACCCTAATGCTAATTGTAAAAACAATCCTAACCATAGGCTTAGCCCTAAACCAAATTTGAGCCATAACACTAACGCTAAACTTTTACCTCAACCAAACCCTAACCTTACATCTAGCCCTAAGCCTAGCCCTAATTCGAGTCCTTATCTTAACCCTAAAACTACCCCTGAACCTGTCTCTGACATTAACACTAACCACACCTGTAAACATCACCATAAACCTAAACTTTACCCTAACACTAGACCTAGTCCTAACCCTAATTCTAAAATTAGTTCTAACCGTGAAGGTAGATCATACATTAGCCATAACCTTGAACCTAATGCTAACCAAAACCTAGCCCAAATCTGAGACCTAATCCTAGCTTTGACCTTAACCCTAACCCTAACACTAGCCCTAACCCTAACCCAAAACCTAGCTCTAACCTTAGCTCTAACCTTATGCTTTACCCTAGCCAAACCCCAACCCTAATGCTAACCCTAGTCCTAAAACTAATCCTTATTCTAACCCAAACACTAACCCTATTACTAGTCCTAACTCTAGTCTTCATTCTTGTTTTAACAATAAACTAAATCCTAACCCTAACCCTGACCCTTATTCTGACCCTGAGCCTAAAGTAAACCCTAACACTATCCCTACCCATAACCCTATATCTAAACCTAACCCTAACACTAGACCTAGATTAAACCTAATCAAAAATCTAGCCATATGTTTAACCAAGACCTAAACAAAAAACTAGCCCTAGATCTAATGATAACACTTAACCTAAGACAAACACTAACCATACCTCTAGACCTAACCAGTCCTAATTCTGGTTTTTGCCCTAACCCTAACCCTAATCCAAACACAGACTCTGACACTAATACTAGCCCTAGCTATAAAACTGACCCTAACCGAAACCGAAACCTAACACTAGACCTAGACATAAATGTAAACATAACCCTTACATTACCATAGCACTAAAACTAGCTCTAAACCTAACACAAAACCTAGCCCTAATCCTAGGCCTAAATCTAGCCCAAAGCGTAATCCTAACCCTAACCTAAGCTCATCCTTTAACCTAAGCCTAACACTAACACTAACCCTAACCCTCGCCTTAGACCTAACCCTAGATAAAACCCAAAACTGAATCCTAAATATAAACCTAGCTTTATCCCTAAACCTAATCCTAATCCTAGCCCTAATCATAATGTCAACAGTAGCCCTAATACCATCTCTAAAATTATCCATTACACTAAACTGAACCTTTACCCTAATGATAACACTAACTTTAATCCTAATTGTAAACCTAATCCTAGACCTAACCCCAAACTTAACCCTCATTGTAGCCTTATCCCTAGATAAAACCCTAACCATTACTCTGAAACCAACCTTAGCCAAATAATTAACCTAAAACAAACCCGAAACCTGATCCTGACCCTAAAAATACATCTTATTCTTAACCTGGGCCTTACCCTAAACCTAACATTAGACCTAGCCGTGAACATAACCCTATAACTATCTTAGCCATAACCCTAAACCTGACATTATCCCTATGCCTAAAACTTGCCCTAACCCTAACACAAACCCTAGCCCTCATTCTAACCCCAAATGTAGCCTTAATTCTAACAGAAACCTAACCCTAGACCTAAACCTTATTCTAATCATCACCCTAGGCCTAAACCTAATTCTAATCATTGCCCTAGCCCTAAACCTAGCTATAACCCCATCCCATCCCCTCAACCTAACCCTAAACCTAATCCTAAACATAGCCTAACCCTAGGCCTAAACCTACCACCAATACTAGACATATTACTAGCCCTAATTTGCCCTAAACTTAACCCTAACCCTAGCCTTAAGACTAACTCTAACTATCACCCTAGCTCTATTCCTAGTTCTAACCCTTTCCCTTACTGAAACCCCAATTCTAGACCAAACCTTACACTAACCCTAGAATTAACCATAAATATAAATGTACCCCTAAGCCTAAACTCACCCTATCACCAGCAATAACACTAACATTAATCATAAAACTACCCTTAACTTTATCCTTAGCCCTAAAACACAACAAGCCCTAGCACTAATCCTAACCCTTAACCTAAACCAAATCCTAACCCTACATCTAGCCCTAAGCCTACTCCTAATTCGAGTCCTATGCCCAACACTAAAACTAACCCTGACCCTGACTCTAACCTCCAAGTTAATTAGGCCTAACCCTAACTTTAGCCCTAATACAAACCATAACCCTAGCCCTAACCCTATCCATTATCCTAAGCACAACCATAAACCTAGGGCTAACCCTAGGCCTAACCCTAACACTTTTGCTAACTCTAACCCTATCAATTACCCTACACCTAACATGAACTCTAAACCTAAACCTATCATTACCCTAACCAAACCTTAATGCTAATTCAAGTTCTAGACCTAAACCCTAACCTAAACCAAACCCGAAACCTAATTCTAACCCTAATAATACCCTTAGCTGTAAACCTGACCCTTACCCTAAACCAAACCCTTACACTAGACCTAGCCATAATTCTAAACTTCAATCTATCCCTAACATAAGCCTACACCTGACACTGTCCCTAGCCCTAATTCTTGCCATAACCCTATAACAAATACTTGAACTCATCCTAGCCCTAAATCTAGCCTTATTACTAAACCAAACCATAACCCTAGCCCTAACCAAATTCTAACCTTCGACCTAGCCCTAAAACTAGCTCTAACCCATCCCTTCCCCTAAGCCTAACCCTATCCCTAAACCTAAACTTAAGCCTAAAACTAGGTCTAACCCTAATACAAACGCTAGACCTAATCCTAGCCCTAATTTAGCCCTAAACCTAACCTAACCCTAGCCCAAAGACTAACTCTACCTCTCTCCTTAGTCCTATTTCTAGTTCTAACCCTATCCCTTACCATAATCCTATCACTTGCCTTTACATTAGCCCTAACACTAGCTCTAGCCTTGATCCTATATCTAACCCTAATTCAAATCTAACCCTAACCTAAACCTCGAATTAATACAAGCCGTAACACTAATGATAATCCTTAAACTAGCTCTACCCTAGCCCTAACCCTACAAAACAACCAAGCCATAGCCCTAACCCTAACCTTTAACATAAACCAAACCCTAAGCCTACACCTAGCTCTAAACCTAGCTCTAATTTGAGGCCTATCCCTAACCTTAATATAAACCCTGACCCTGACTATGACCATAACACTAACCCTACATCTAAACATCACTCAAAACCTAAACCTAAACCTAACCCTAGCCCTAGCCCTAAACCTAACCCTAAAACTAGTTCTAATTGTAACCCTAGTTCTTACATTGGCTGTAGCCCTAAAACTAGCCCTAACCTAACCTAAAACCTATCCCTAATTGGAGCCCTAACACTACCTTTAATCCTAACCAAAACCCTAATTCTAGCCCTAACACTTATGCTAAACCTAATCCTAACCCTAACCCTTGACATAACCCAAGACCTAACCTGAAACCTAGCCTTGATCCTAACCATAAACCCAGACCTAACTCGAGCTGTAACCCTATCCATTACCCTAATCCTAATCCTAACCCTAATGCTAACACTAGGATAACCCTAAAACTTTTCCTATACTAAACCTATACATTACCCTAAATATAACCTGAACCCTAAACTTAATCATATCCATAAACCTAATCCTAACCCTAATAATCTTAACCCTATAACTATTTCTAACCATAACCCTAGACCTGACATTAGCCCTAGCCCTAACCCTAAACCAACTCACACCTAATCCTAGCCCTAATCTTAGAGTTAATCCTAAACCTAACTCTAACCATAGACATAACCCTAATTTTAACCCTTTCCCTAGTTCTAAAGCTAGCTATAACATCATACCTAACAATAACCAGAAACGTAGCCATAAACCTAGGCTCAGCCTTAATACTAACCCTAGCTCTAATCCTGTCCCTAAATAAGCCCTAATTCTAACCCTAAATCTAACCCTAACACTAACACTAACTCTTACTCTCGCCTTATCCCTATCACTAGTTCTAATTCTATCCCTTATGATAACTCAAACCCTAGCCCTAAGCCTAGCCCTAACCTTCACTGTAGCCCTAAACCTAGATCTAACCCTAACTCTAAATGTAAACTTAACTCTAAGCCTAAACCACACCCTTACACTAGCTCTAACCCTAATGCTAATTTGAAAACTAGCCCTAGCCCTAGCCCTCAAGCAAAATGGAGCCATAGCACTGACCCTAAAACTTAACCTAAACAAACCCTAATCCTACACGTAGCCCTAACCCTAGCCCTAATTCGAATCCTATCTCTAACCCTAGAACTAATACTAACCCTGACTCTGACCTTAACACTAACCCTAGCTCTACACCTTACACTATCCCTAAACCTAAAAACAAATCCTAACACTAGACCTCAACCTAAACCTAACCCTAAAACTAGCCCTAATCATAATGCCAGTTCTTAAATAAGTCATATCCCTAAATCTAACACAAAACCTAGCCCTAATCCAAGGCCTAACCCTAGCTTTAACCCTAACCCTAACCCTGGCCCTAACCTAGCCCTATCACTTGTCTTAATCCTAGCTCTAACCCTATTTCTTACACTTAGCCAAGCCCTCAACCCTATTGCTACCCTAATCCTAACCCTAATTCTATGCCTACCCCAAACTATAACTATTACAAGTCCTAAACCTAGCCCTCATTCTAGCTCTAAACTTAACCCAAACCCTAAACCCAATGCTGATCCTTATTCTGACCCTAACTCTAAAACTAGGTTTAAACCTGACCCTAACCCTTATCTGAAAACTAACACTAGCCCTACCAGTAACCCTAACGCTAAACCTAACACTAACACTAGCCCTAGACCTAAACCTA
>NW_026006809.1:134642-146138 GCF_001458135.2 Marmota marmota marmota
ATAACCCTAGACCAAACCCTAAATTAACGTCAGCCATAGCAAAATTCCTAGCTCACACCCTAAACCATACCCTAAACCTAATGCTAAGTGTAACCCTCGCCATAAACCTGACCCTAAACCTAACTCTAGCCTTAATCTTAACCATTATCCTAGCCTTAACACTACGTTTAACCCTATATATTACCCTAACAATAACAATGACCCTAAGCTAACCATAGGCCTAACCCTAAACCTATCACATACCCTAACCATATCCATTACCTTAAACCTAACCTGAACCCTAAACCTAACACTATTTATTACCCTAACCCTAATTATAACCTTAATGCTAATTTGAGCCTTAACCCTAAACCTTAATCTAACCCAAACCTGAAGCCTGACTCTGACCCTAATAATACCTCAGCTCTTAATCTTACCCTTTCCCTAAATGTAAGATTTTAATTTGACCTAGCCATAAACCTAACCCTAAAAATATCACTAACTATAAACCTAGACCTGACATTAGTCCTAGCCCTAATTCTTGCCCTACACCTATCACAAAACCTAGCCCTAATCCTAGCCTTAAATCTAGACTTAATCCTAAACCTATCCATAACCCTAGCCCTAAACTTAAAGCTAATCATAAAACTAGCCCTAAATCTAATTATAGCACTAAAACAAAACTGAGCAAAAGGCCTAATACTAACCTTAACTTCAACCAAACCCGAGCACTACATCTAGATCTAACCCTATCCTAATTCGAGTCCTAATCATAACCTTAAAAATAACCCTGAACCTGACTTATATCTTAACATTCATCCTAGCTCTAAACACCACCCTAAACTTAAACTGAACCCTAAGAGTAAACCTAGCCCTAATTCAAGTCCTAAATCTAAACCTAAAACTAACCCTGACCTGACTGATATCCTAACATGCACCCTAGCTATAAATATCACCCTAACCTTAAACTGAATCATAACACTTGACCTACCCCTATACCTCACCCTAATTATAATGCTAGTT
Organism: Marmota marmota marmota; assembly: GCF_001458135.2. Taxonomy (NCBI): domain Eukaryota; kingdom Metazoa; phylum Chordata; class Mammalia; order Rodentia; family Sciuridae; genus Marmota; species Marmota marmota. The sequence goes on from NW_026006809.1 coordinate 135,645, forward strand.
CTTATATTAGGCATTTCCCTAACCCTAGCCTCAAACCTCACACAAAAACTAGCCCTAATCTGAGCCCTAAACTAGTTTAACCCTAACCATAAACCTAACCCTAGCCCTAATGCTATGCCTTACCCTGAGCAAAATCTTAACACTAATAGTAACCCTAGACCTATTCCTAATCCTTAGGCTAACCAACCCTATTAATAGTCCTAACACTATATCTCACTCTAGCTCTAACACTATCCCAAACACTAACACCAACCCTGACTCTTATTCTAACCATATCATAAACCCTAGGTCTAAACATGACCCTAACCCTAAACCAAACCCTAACACTAGCCCTACTTCTAAACTAATACCTAAACCTAACCCTACCACTAGCTCTAGATTAAAACCTAATCCTAAATCTATCCTGAACTCTAGTTCTAGACCTAAACAAAATCCTAGCCCTAGCCCTAACAAAAACCTGTACCTAACCCAAACACTAACTCTACCCTTAGAACTAAACCTAGTCCTAATTCTGGCTTTAAATCCTAACTTTAACTCCAACCCAAACACTGATCCTGGCTTTAAAACTAAACCTAACTCTAAACCTGAAACTAACCAAAACCTAAAACTAATTCTAGACCAAGCCATAAACCTAACCCTAAAACTAGCCCTAATTATAACCCTAGATCTTACATTACCCATAGCCCTAACCTTAGGACTAAACATATCTCTAAACATAGAGCCAGTTTTAGTCCTAAACCTAGCCCTAAGCAATACCCTAACCCTAACCCTAACACTAGCCCTATACCTAACCCTAGCCATCACCTTAGTCCTAAGATAGCTCAAAGCCTAACCCTTACCCTAAACATAAACCTGGACCTATCCCTAACTCTCAACCTAACACTAGCCCATATCCTAAACTTAACCTAGCCCTAAACCTAGCTCTAAACCTACCCAAAACCCTAACCCTAAACCTAAACTTATTGATAATCCTAGCCCGAAAACTAACATTAACTCTAACCCTCATTGGAAAACTAACCATAGATATAACCCTAAAATTAATCTCAGCATAGCCCTAACTCTAGATCAAACCATAAACCTAACCATAATCCTAAACATATCCACAGATCTAATCCTAAACCTATCACTAATTCTAACTCTATACTAAATCTAAACCTATCCTAACCCTATCCATTACCTTAACCCTAACCTTAATGTTAATGATAACCCTAGCCCTAACTCTAACCCTAACCCCAAGCCTACTATAATCCTATCTCTAGACCTAACCCTAAACCTAGCCCTAACCCTAGCTGAAAACCTAACCTTTATGCTAAACATAAACCTAAACCTAACCCTAACCCTAGTTCTAACACTAACTGTAACCATAACTCAAGGCATATTCCTAACCATAACTCTAGTTCTAACCTAAGCTCTAAACCTATCAATTGCACTAACCATAACCATTACCCTAATGCTAACCCTAAGCCTAACCCTAGCCCTATCACTAACGCTAACTCTACCAATTACCCAAAACCAAATCTGAACCTTAAAACAAACACTAACTATACCCCTAAACCCAACCCTAATGCTAATTTGAGCTGTAATCCTAAATCCTTACCTAAGCCAAATCTTAATCCTAATAATTCCCCAAACTGTAAACCTGACCCTTACCCTAAACCTAACCCTTACACTAGACGTAGCCATAAGCCTAACCCTAAAACTATCTTTAACCACAACCCTAGACCTGATATTAGCCCTAGCACTAATCTTAGCCCTGAATCTAATACAAACACTAGCCCTCATCCTAGCCCTAAACCTAGCCTTAATCATAACCCTTACCCCAACCCTAACCCTGACCCTAACTCTAAACCTCATCCTATTTCTAAACCTAGCTATAACACCATTCTTTATCCTAAACTTAAACCTAACCTATCCCTATCACTAGGCCTAAGCTGAACACTAATACTAATCCTAATCCTAGCCCTAATTTAAACCTATCCCAAACCCTAACTCTAATTTTAGCCCTATCACTATACTCTAACTCTCACACTAGCCCTATCCCTAGTTCTAAGCCTATCCCTTACCATAACTCTAACCCTGGCCCTAACCCTTGCCCTATCCTTAATCCTAGCCTAATCCTAGATCTAACCTAACTATAAATGTAACCCTAACTCTAAGTCTAAGCCTAACACTAGCATTCACCCTAACCCTAATACTAATTGTAAAACTAGCCCTAACTGTAACCCTAAGACTAAAACAAAACCAAGCAATAGACCTAACCCTAAACCTTAACTTAAACCAAAACCTAAACTACTACAAAAACTAATCCTAGCCCTAATGGAGTCCTAATCCTAACCTTAAAACTAACCCTGACCCTGACTCATATCCTAACACTCACCCTAACTCTAAACATAACGCTAACCTTAAACTGAACCCTAACAGTAAACCTACCCCTAATTCAAATCCTAACTCAAACCGTAAAACTAACCCTGACCCTGACTCCTATCCTAAAAGTAACTCTAGCTCTAAATATCACCCTAACCTTAAATCTAACACTAACACTAGAACTACCACTAACACTAACCATAAAGCTAACCCTAATTGTAACCCTGGTTCTTACATTACATGTTGCCCTAACCCTACCCTTAACTAACACAAAAACTATCCCTTATCCGAGCCCTACACCTAGCTTTAACCCTAACCGGAACCCTACCCCTACCCCTAACACTAGCTCTAACCCTATCTCTAACCCTGAGCAAAACCATAAACCTAATGGTTACCCTAGACCTACCACTAATCCTCAGGCTAATCAAAACTCTCACCAATTAACAGTCGTAACCCTAGCCCTCATTCTAGCTCTAACCCTATCCCAAACCTTAACCCTAACCCTGACCCTTATTCTGACCATAATACTAACCTAGGCCTAAACCTGACCCTATAGCTAGATCAAACTGTAACACTAGCCCTACCAATAAACTTATACCTAAACCAGACCCTATCACTATACCTAGACCTAAACAAAAACCTAGCCTTAGCCCTAAAATAACCATTAACCTAATGCAAAGACTAACCTCACCCCTAGACCTAACCCTAGTTTTAATTCAGCCCTAACCATAAAACCAATGCTAAACAGAAGACTGACGCTTACCCTAACACAAACCCTATCTATAAATCTTATCCTAACCCAAAACTTAAACATAAAAATAGACATATCTATAACCCTAACCCCCCAAAAATAGCCATAAACATAACCTTAGCTCTAACATTACCCGTAACCCTAACACTAGCCATAAACCTCACTAAAAACCTAGCCCTAATACAAGACCTAAACCTAGAACTAAGAATAACCCTAAACCTAATTCTAGCCCAAACCCTAAACCTAATGCTTGTGCTAGCCCTAACCCTAGCTCATAATCTAACCCTTACCCTAAATATAACCCTAGCTCTAACCCTAAACCTATCCCTAATCCTAACTGTAAACATAGCCCAGTCCTTGCTCTAACATTATCCATTTCCTTAAACATAACCCTAACCCTAATGCTAACCATATCCCTATCCCTAACCCTAACCATAAACCTATCCCAAACCCTAAATGTAACCATAGCCCTGATTCTAATCCTAACCCTTGCCCTAGCACTAACCCTAGCTCAAACCCTAACACTTACCCTAAACATAACCCTAACACTAACCCTAGGAATAAACCAAACCCTAGCCCTAATCTTAACCTTTACCTAAGCCCTAACACTAGCACTAAACCTATTCATTACTCTGAACATAAGCCTAAACCAAATGCTAACCCTAGGCCTAACCCTAACTCTATCCCTAATACTAACCCTATACATTACTCTAAAGCTAACTTGAACTGTAAACCTAACTCTATCCATTACTCTAACACTAACCCTAATCCTAATGCATATTTGAGCCCTAACCTTAAAACTTAACTCAAACCAAACCCTAACACAGACTCTGACCCTAATAATAACCTAGCTCTATACCTGACCCCTACCCTAAATCTAACCCTTACACTATACCTAGCCATAAATATATTCCTAACACTATCCCTAACCATAACCCTAGACCTGACATTAGCCCTTGCACTAAACCTAGCCCTAACCTGAACACAAACCCTAGCCCTCATCCTAGCCCTAAAACTAGACTTAATCTTAACCCAAACCCTCACCCTAGCCCTAGCCCTAATTATAACCCTCGCCTAGCACTGAACCTAGCTATATAACCCTATACCTTCCCCTAAAACTAACCCTAACCTTAGTCCTAACATAGGCCTAACCCTAACACTTTTCATAGCACTAATACTAGCCCTATTTGAACCCTAAACTTAACCCTACCCCTAACCCTAGCCCTAAGACTAACTCTAACTCATACCCTAGCCCTATTTCGATTTCTATCCCTATTTGTTACCCTAACCCTCACAATATCCCTAACCTTAGCCCTAACCCTAGCCATAACCCTAACCCTAGATCTAACCATAACTCTAAATCTAACCCTAATCTTAAGCCTAAACCTCATTCTACCACTATCTCTAACACTATTGCTAATCCCCAAACTAGCCCTAATCCAAACCCTAGCCAAAACAACAACAACAACAAAAAAAAAAAACATGAGCCATTGCTCTAAACCGAAACCTTAACCTAAACCAAACCGTAACCCATAACTAGCCATAACCCGAGCTCTAATTCGAGTCCTAGGCCTAAAACTAACCTTCACCCTGACTCATATCCAAACACAAACCCAGCTTTAAATATCTCCCTAACCCTAAAAGTAATGCTAACACTAGACCTAGCCGAAACCCTAAACCTAAAACTAACACTAATTTTAACCCTAGTTCTTACATTGGCCTTAGCCAAACCCTAGCCCTAACTCTAACACAAAAATAGCCCTAATCTAAGCCCTAACACTAGATTTAACCCTAACCCTAACCCTAAAACTAGCCCTAAACCTAACCCTATTCCTAGCCCTAAACCTAGCTCCAGTCCTATCCATTACCCTAAGCCAAACCCTGTTCATAATGCTAACTCTAGTCCTAATTCTAATCCTTAGCCAAACCCAAACAATAACCCTATTACTAATCCTAACACTAGCCCTCATTCTACATCTAACTCTAACCCCAAACCTCATCCTAACCTTCACCCTTATTCTGACCCTAACGATAATTATAGGTCTAAACCTGACCCTAAACCGAAACCAAAACCTGAATGTAGCCCTACCAGTAAACTTATACCTAAACCTAAACCTAACACTATCCCTAGACCAAAACCTAATCCTAAATCTAGCTATAACTCTAGCCCTTGACCTAAATAAAAACTTAGTCCTAGCCCTAACAATAACCCTTAACCTAATCCAAACACTAACCCTACCACTAGGCCTAACCCTAATCCTATTCTGGCTTTCACCCTAACCCTAACTTTAACCTGGACACTGGCCCTGACACTAACATTAAACCTAGCTCTAAACCTGATCCTAACCAAAAACTTAAACCTAACACTACACCTAGCCATAACCCTAACCCTAAAACTACCTCTAATCAGAATCCTAGACCTTACATTACACAAGTACTAAACCTAGGCCTATACCTAACAAAAAACTTAACCCTACTTGAGGCCTAAACCTACCCTAAGCATAACCCTTACCCTAACCCTAACTTTAGTCCTAACCCTAACCCTAACTCGCACCTTAGTTCTAACCCTAGCTCAATGCCTAACCCTTAGCCTATACATAACCCTGGCACTATCCCTAATCATAACCCTAACCATAGTACTAATCCGAACCTTAAACCTAGACTTAATACTAGCTCTAACCCTAGCCATTTCTCTAACTCTAACCCTAAACTTAATGATAACCCTATCATTAACCCTAACTGAAACACTAACCCAAACCAAAAACCTAACCTTAGACCTAACCCTAAACCTAAACCTTGCCATAGCCTTAATCCTAACTCAAACTCTAACACTTACCCTAAAACCCACAATAACCCTAGCCCTAAAACTAAACTTAAACCTAAACCTAACCTTAACCATAAAGCTAACCTTACATCTAACCCAATCTATTACCCTAAACCTAATTCTAACCCTAATGAAAACCCAAGCACAAACCCTAAACCTATCCCTGACCATAACACTAAACCTAACCCTCGTCCTAGACCTAACTCTACCTCAAAATCTAACCTTTACCCTAAATCTAACCCTAACACTACACTAAGCTAGGGTTAATATCCCTAACCCAAATCCTAACCTAACTCTAGCCCTAATCCTAACCTAACCCTAGCCCTAACCATAGCTCTAATCCTATATATTATCCTTATGGTAACCTGAATCCTGATGCTAACCCTAGGCATAACCCTAACCCTTTTGCTAACCCTAAAGCTCTCCATTGCCCTAAACCTACACTGAAACCTAAACCTAAGCCAATTAATTACCCTTACCCTAAATCTAACCCTAATGCTCATTTGAGCCCTATCACTAAACCTTAACCTAAAACAAACCCTAACCCTGATCCTGACCCTAAAAATACACCTAGCTCTAAACCTGACCCTTACCCTAAGCCTAACACTTACACTAGAACTAGACACAAACCTAACTCTAAATCTATCTCAAACTTTAACACTAGACCTGATATTAGCCCTAGCCCTAATTCTAGACCTAACCCTACAACAAACCCTAGCCCTCATCCTAGCCCTAAATCTATCCTTAATCATAAAAATAACCCTCACCCTAGCCCTAATCCTAATTCTAACCCTCATCCTACCTCTAAACCTACCTATAACACCATACCTTACACTAAAATTAACTATAAACCTAGCCCTAACGCCAGGCCTATGCTGAACACTAATCCTAGCTCTAACTTAGCTATATCCCTAAAACTAACCAAAACACTAGGCCTAAGACTAACTCTAACTCTCACCCTAGCCCTAGCCCTAGTTCTAACCCTATTTGTTACAATAACCATAACCCTAGCCCTAAGCCTTGCCCAATAGTTAGACCTAGTCCTAATATAGATCTAACACTAAATCCAAATATAACCCTAACCCAAAGCCTAAGCCTAACACTAACACTAGTCCTAACCCTCATGCTAATCTTATAACTAGCCCAAACCCTAAACCTAGGACTAAAACAAAGCTGAGCAACAGCCCTAACACTAAAACTTAACTTAAACCAAACCCTAACACTACACCTAGACATAACCCTAGCCCTAATTCGAGTCCTAAACCTAACCTTAAAATTTACCCTGACCCTGACTCATATCCTAAAAATAACCCTAGCTCTAAAGACTACCCTAAACTTAAACCAAGCCCTAGTAGTAACCCTATCCCTAATTCAAGTCATAACCGTAACTTTAAAGCTAACCCTTACCCTGACTGATATCTTAACAGTCAACTTAGCTCTAAACACAGCCCTCACATAAACCAAACACTAACAGTAAATCTAGCCTTTATTTGAGTCCTAACGCTGACCCTAAAATTAACCCTGATGCTGACTCATATCCTGACAATAACCCTAGCTCTAGATATTACCCTAACCTTAAACCTAAACCCAACACTAGACCTACCCCTAACCCTAATCCTAAAAATAACCCTAATTGTAACCCTGGCTCTTACATTAGCCAATTCCCAATCTAACCCTAACTCTAACATAAAAACTAGCCCTAATCCGGTCTATAAACCTATATTTAACCCTTACCCTATCCCTAACTCTAGCATTAACACTAGCTCTAATGCAATCCCTTAACCTAAGGAAAACCCTAAACCTAATGGTAACTCTAGACCTATCTCTAATCCTTAGGCTAACCAAAACCTTAACCCTATTAATAGTCCTAACCCTAGCCCTCATTCTAGCTCTAACCCTATCCCAAATCCTAATGATATCCCTGACCCTTATTCTGACCCTAACATTAACCCTAGGTCTAAAACTGACACTAAACCTAGACCAAACCCTAACACTAGCCCTAGACCTAAACCAAACTGTAAATCTAGCCTTAACTCTAGCCCTAGACCTAAACATAAACCTAGCCCTAGCCCTAGCCCTAACAATAATCCTCAACCTAATTCAAACATTAACCATACCCCTAGACCTAAACCTAGTTCTAATTCTGTCTGTAACCCTAACTCTAACCCAAACACTGACCCTGCCTTTAGAGTAAACCTATCTCTAAATCTGACCTGATCTGAAAATCTAAACCTAACACTAGACCTAGCCATAACCCTAACCCTACAACTAGCCCTCAACATAACCCTAGTTCTTACATTACCCATAGCCCTAACTCTAGGCCTAAACCTAACACAAAACCTAGAGCTAATCCTAGGCCTTAACCTAGCCCTAAGCATAACCCTAACCCTAACCCTAGCCCTAACCCTAACCTAACCCTCGCCTTAGTCCCAATCCTAGCTCAAAGAATAAACATTACTCTAAACATAAACCTACACCTATCCCTCAATCTAACCCTAACCTTAGCCCTAATCCTAAACTTAACCCTAGCCCTAAACCTAGCTCTAAACCTACCCATTACTCTAAACATAAACCTAACCTTATTGATAATCCTAAGCTTAATGCTCAACTTAAACCTAAATGGAAAACTAAACCTAGACCTAAACATAAACCTCATACTTGCCATAGGCCTAACCCTAGCTCAAACCCTAATACTTACTACAAACCTAAACATAACCATAGCCCTAACTCTCAGCCTAAACCACAATCTAACATTAAACATAGCCCTAAATCTACATCTAGTCATATACATTACCCTAACCCAAAATCTTTCCCTAATGATGTCCCTAGCCCTAATTCTAACCCTAACCCTATGAGTACTATAATATTATCCCTAGAAGTAACCCTAAACCTAACTCTCACCCTAGCCCTAAACTTAGTTCAAAACCTAACCCTTATGCTAAACATAAACGTAAGCCTAACCTGAGTTATAATCTTAACCCTAACCAAAATTCAAGACCTATTCTTAACCATAAACCTAGCCCTATACTTAGCTCTAATCCTATCCATTACACAAACCATAACCCTTACCCTAATGCAAGCCCTAGGCCTAACCTTAACCCTATCACTAACCCTAACCCTATCAATTACCCTAAACCTAATGTAAACTATTAACAAAACCCTATCATTACCATAACCCACACCCTAATGCAAATTCAAGCCCTAAACCTAAACCCTAGCATCAACCAAACTCTAACACTGACCCTGGTCCTAATAAATCACGTAGCTCTAAAAGTGACTTTTACACTAAACCTAACCCTTACACTAGACATAGCCATAACCCTAATCCTAAAATTATCCCCAACCATAAGCTTAGACATGACATTAGCTATTGCCGTGACCCCTTGCCAGCAAGGGAAAACACGACACAGGATTCTTCCTTCAGCAGTTTATTCAGGCCTTGATTCATGTATCATCTTCTAGTGACCCGTCGCCGAGCGCCCAAGCACAGCCTAATAAAGCCTCCAGCATACCAATCTTAAGCTGCCACGTGGACCTTTCTCATAGGGTGGTAAGGGATTGCGTGCCAATTCTCCATATTAGGAGTTGTTTATCACAGGCCACAGTGGAAGCCGGCGCCATCTTCTAATGGCGGCCACGGTCTAATTAGAACGGCTCACCACAAGCTATAGCCCTAATTCTATCCCTAAACCTAACACAAACCCCAGCCCTTATCCTAGCCCTAAACCTATCATTAATCCTAACTCTAAACCTAACTTTAGGCCTAACCCAAAAACTAACCCTAGCCCTAATCTTAGCCCTAATTTAGTCCTATTCCTAACCCTAGCCCTAACCCCAGCCCTATGACTAATTCTAACTCTCACCCTAGCCTCATTCCTAGTTCTAACCCTATCCCTTATGAGAACCCTAATCCAAGCCCTATCTCTAGCCCTAACCCTAGCCCTATAATTAGTTCTAGCCCTAACCTAGATTTAATTTTAACTCTAAATCAAACCCTAATTCTAACCCTAACTCTAAATCTCACTTTAACCGTAGCCCTAAAACAAAACCGAGCCATAGCCCTAACCCTAACCCTAAACCTAAACCAAATCCTAATCCTAAACCTAACCTTAGCTCTAATTCTAGTATTTTTATTGGTTTTTCAAAACATTACAAAGCTCTTGACATATCATATTTCATACATTAGATTCAAGTTGGTTATGAACTCCCAATTTTACCCCAAATACAGATTGCAGAATCACATCGGTTACACATCCACATTTTACATAATGCCCTATTAGTAACTGTTGTATTAATTCTAGTTTAAAGATGAAAACTAGAATTAACACTAACCCTGACTCTAACCATAATTCTAACCCTAAACCCAAACTTAACACTAGACCTATCACTAACCCTAACCCTAATTTTAACACTAATTGTAACCCTGGTACTTACATAAGCCTTACTCCTAGCACTAACTTAACCCAAAACCTAGCCATAATCCAAGCCCTAACCTGAGTTTTAACCCTAACCTTAATCCTAACTCTTGCCCTAATCAAAACCATAACCCTAGCTC
>NW_026006810.1:0-4571 GCF_001458135.2 Marmota marmota marmota
AGAAAGGAAGGAAGGAAGGAAGGAAGGAAGGAAGGAAGGAAGGAAGGAAGGAAGGAAGGAAGGAGAGAACTCAATTGCTAATAAGTGATTCTCCTTTTTGAGATTGAGTTTTTAAAGAAATTCTTCACAATAATTTTGGAGATAAAGGTATATATCAGAATACACTCTACTATCATGTATGTATATAAAAAAACAAGTAAAAAATAAATTTAAAAAAGATGTTCTGCAAATATAATCTAAAATATAATCAGTAAAAAATCTCTTAAATGGATTGTTTACTATTGTAATTTAAAATTATATTCAAATACACTTAAATATTTCTATTATATCCATAGAAAATGTAAGCAGTGTTTGTCTTACAACATGATCCCATTTTATTATGTGCCTTAGCTCTATAGTCATGCATCACTTATCAACATATATATGTTCTCAAAAATCTGCTATTGGGCAGTTTCTTTTTTGTGTGGACATCATAGGAAGTATTTATAAACACTAACATGATGATAATGTCAGTAGGCAGTATGATCTTATGTGACCATTGACATAAATTGAGAACATTGTTGACAAAAGAATCATTGTGCAGTCCATGACTATAGTTGCAAATAAGCAAAACATGTTTGGAAATACTTTTTCTCCCTTTTAATATTCTCTATTGCAAATTAGTGTATCAGTAATTTAGATAACCAATATAAGTTGAACATAGAGCTATGACACATTGAAGATGCAAGGGAATACAGAGAGCTGGTAAAATATTATATGTAGGTGAGCTGGTGAGCCAGCGTTCCCTGAAAGTGATTAGCATTTGAATTGGTGGACTGAATAAAGCTGGTGGCCCGCCTTACTATGGGTGGGCATCATCCAATTGGTTGAGAGCTTAAATAGAACAATGAGGTTGGGAAAGAGCAAGTTCACTCTCCCTGCTGGAGTTGAGACATGCATCTTCTATGTCCTTGGATATTGGAGCTCCTGGCTCTTGGGATTTTGGTCTACACCTTGGACTGAACTACACTTCCAGCTTTCCTTGTCCTCTAGTTGGTAAATGATAGATTGTAGGACTTTTGGCATTCAGAACTACATGAGTCAGTTCCTATGCATCAACTCTCATATATGTATTTACATCCTATAGGTTCTCTTTCTATGGAGAACCCCTATTAACAAATAGACCTTTCAGTGTAGTAATTTAAAGGTTTGGCTTAGTAATGTGATAATAGTAGACAAGAGCAAAGCAATGTGTCCAAATTCCATATTGGATGTGTTTAACACTTCCCACAATTGCCTGCTTACCAGTTGCAGAATTTGGGAAAATTATTTGGATTCTGTTCATTCTCTTGTTCATAGAATAGGAAAGCAGATATGTATAAAGTGTTTATAAGAACGCCCGACACACTGTAATACTCAAAATAATTGCAGTGATTAGAGTTACTAACTCCACTCTTTGATTTTACCTTTGAGTAAATTACTTAGTCTCTCTGAGCCTTAGTTTCCTCATTTATGAATAAGTAAATAACAGCATTTAGCTCCTTTATCTATTAAATGAGATCACATACATGTTATAAGATTGGGCCTTATTCAATAAATGTTAACTTAAAACATAAACTTTGAGGTCTGTATACTTATAACATTATTTATAGTATAATTCTATTCTTGATTGCCTAAAACTGCAATATAAGTCCACTTGAATTTTTTTAGTCACATACCAAACATTCTAAATCCAGAGTTTCAATAGAAATCTTAGAAGCACTAGATTAGACAGAAATCAGGAAATCTTTCTACTTTTGATTTTTTTCCTACTCTTTGTGTGAACTTAAGTGGGTCACTACACCTTCAGAACCTAGATACGCACTTCCATTACAGGGGATGCATTAAATCTTAAATATGTCTTTAGTGCCATAGGTTGGTATTGAGAATTCATTTCTACTTTTGGCAACAAGCATTAGTAATGTTCTACCAGTGATATTATGAATTAGAGGTTTTTGTTAGGCTGAGAATTTTCACATCTCTTTCTTGGCAGAGTGCTTCAATTTTTAAATGAATATTTGGAATATTGCCTTCCCGCCTCAGCCACAAGCCCTGTATTCTCCTAAAGGTCTTCATGGCAAAAGAATTTGTGTTTGAAACATACAAAACCAATTAATGGGAAAAAGGTTTCAGGAAAACTTTTATAAATATGGATTTATGTTTATAAATATATAAAAAGCAAGAAAGCAAGTTACTTATCATTAACATTGTAGGTCAAAATAGCCAATAATGGATGTGCTGCAAGTATTTCCAATTTGCCATTTCTTGCTTATTAGAAGCTGTTGACATCATGGCCTGTGTGTGGTGGAGGAGGTTGTACATTTTACATTACTAGGGGTGTCATTCACATTGCAAATCAGAAAGGCATAAGTGTAAAGGTCTACATGGCAGAGTTGTTAAAAATATTCCTCCTTCATGTTTAAATACAGATTCTTGGCCTTCATTTGTTACACTGCAGGTAATATGAATGAAGTTTTATCTGAAATTCGGTTTAGATATTCAGTATGTTTGTATTTTGCCACTCCTAAGGCTTTCCTAGAAATAAAGTCATTTCAATGCTTCAGATTCTAAAGAACACTTCTGTTATTGTTTAATGTCTTTAGAGAGAAGTTTAATTTATATACAGAAAACTGCACATATTTAATGTAAACAATTTGATGAGTTTGTACACATGTATATATCCATGAATCTGTCACCAAAATCAAGGTAATAAACATATCTATCACCTCTAAACTTCCTCTGCCCTCTTTGTTTATGGTAAGAATACCTAGCATGAGATCTACTGTCAGATTTTTTAAGCACAAAATAAACTATTGCTGACTATACATGCAATACTGTGTAGCAGATTTCTAGAATTTAGTCGTCTCACATTACTGAAATTTTATGCCCATTGAATGACAACTTCCTATTTTCCCCTCTCCCTAGTTCCTACTAACTGCCATCTGTGCTACTATCTGCTCCTGTGTGTTTGGTGACTCTAGATTCCTTATATGAGTGGGATCATGCAGTACGCATCCTTCTGTGACTGACTTATTTCACTTAGCATAGCGTCTTCCAGATTCATTCAAGTTGTCACTATGGCAGAATTTCCTTCTTTTTTCAATGCTGAATTATGTTCATTGCATGTATCTTTATTTACTAAATCTTAAAGTATATATTACTTTCAGCCACTTTACTTTTTCCTAAGAGGACTTTATACCTTTGAGAGCACACAGTTAAGCTCAATTAGCTAAGTACTTTGGTTCTGTTTAAACAGGTCTTCACTTTTTCTTTTCTTAACAAATAGATCCAGTAAACAGGATGCAAGTTTCGGACTTACATTTCTTTATTCTAAATCTATTGCATTGGGAAAACCAGACACACATAAGTTACATATGTTTCACATTCCTTTTTCTACCTCCACATTCTTCTTTTTTCCAATTATTTCTAACAGGAGTAACCTGCAATTAACAACTATTTGATTTTTTCTTTCTTCGTAACAGTTGTAGAAGTATTATGTAGTATATTACACAGGGAAGAGGTAATTATGCAACAGTTATGAGGCAGACTTGCAGAATATTTAGACAGTACTCTGTAGACAGAAAGACCTGGGACATAAATTTGGACCACACCTATACTACTCTTATGTGCCATCCATACAATTTGACCTTAGTTCTTACCTTGGGGAAAATTCAACAATCTCACTTGCAAAATTGATATAACAGTTTTCACTGTCATTAATTGTTCTGAGGATTAGGTCAAAGATGCATGGAAAAACCTTGGCACTCTCCCTTGTTCACACTACGCTTCTGTAAAACATCACATAAGTAAATACAAGAACCCTATAAAACCTGACTTCTTGGCAGAATATTAATGCCTCCCTCATGGTCTTTTTAAAACAGCTTTTAAATCTTGTTCATAAAGACTTTCCAGTATCAATCCTTCTAATTAATTTGGGATTCTTTCCATTTCCTGAATATACATTCAGCTTAAGTTCTTTATTTATGACCTTCACTGAACTAATTAACTACTTAAAATAATTCTAACTGTAATTAGAAGCATAGACTCTATTGGTTTATTGTTTGAAAGAAATTATCTACATTTTTGCAAAGAATTTTTTTCAAAATGGTTGTAGTATTGCTTATATACAATAGTATCCAACCATTGTATAATGAAGTGATTTTGAATTAATTTGTACAATTGAATACTACCACCTCAATCCAGTTTTAGAAAACTACCACACCACCCCCATCCCTTTTGTCTATTTGCAGTTAAATCTTGCTCCCTTGCTCTGATAAAACTTTTTATTTCCCCCTATTTTGTGCTATTATCACATATATTACATGAAATCTTTTTAAAAATCCAGCAATATAGTGTTATCATTATGACATTGAAATAATCTTACTTTTTATAGAAATTAATAGCAAACAAGTATGTATTAGGTATATGCCTTCATGTTCTTAGATTTAATAGTTTTTATCTTTTTCTGGGAATTAGTGTTTTACTGTATTTCTGGGAATTTGTCTTTCAGTTATTTCTTTTAAAGTCATATATATATATATATATATATATAT
>NW_026006811.1:0-4568 GCF_001458135.2 Marmota marmota marmota
CCCTCCCTTACTGGGTACTGAATCCAGAGGCAGATAACCACTCAGCCACATCCTTAGCCCTTTTTATTTTTTGAAGCAGGGTCTCACTAAGTTGCTCAGGGACTTGCTCAGTTGCTGAGACTGGCCTCGAATTTGGAATCCTCTTACCTCAGTCTCCTGAGTCACTGGGATTATAGGTGTGTGCCATTTTGCAGGGCTCTGTCTGGCTTTTCTGTTATAGGAACAATATAGCCTAATGAATATTTTCATTCTTATTGAGAATCCCACACATACAAACTGTTCAATATGTTCTTCATAATCACAGTGAATTATGAATTATTGTACCACATCAGATATTCATGCATATGTTGAATGAATGAACAGAAAACCTTCCTAAGTGAATCATGCAAATGACTTAATAAAATTAATTGCTTAACAAAATTTGCACGAATAGACAAACTTTGGGATGAAATTTTCCTAAACTCATCTTAATTCATTTCTGGTTTTCAACTTTTAGAGAAATATTGGTTTTCCAATATATACAATTGCTTCATGTTACTTGTCCTCTCAGAATAAAAAGAGAACAAAAAGGAGGACAATTCGGTTTGAGTTTAATGCAAGTTAACCTAATAGAACTTTCGTTTTGATACCTTTACTGAGATTTACATGAGATTACAATTTTGTTGCTCTTTAAACAGATGTGGATAGTGGCTATATATACATACTTGTTTGGTGATATTCTCCCTTCGACCCAAGACATGCATCTGATACAAAGTCTGTATTTCAAGTTGTTGAAGCCTAAAGCACATCTCTGTAATAAATACAGCATGTTTTTTTTGGCATTCACCAGCTAATGTCCCTTTTCTTTTGAAATTCATCCCCCTTTTGAAAAATAATTTTAAATGAATTTCTGAGAATAAACAAATCCAAATACACAAATCACATTTGCCCAGAGTAAATGAAGTAGAAAAAAATTGAGTTTGACAGAAAATATATATGGATTATTTTCTATCAAATCCAAATATCATTAAAGTGAAGCCAGTGACACATCAAATTATTTCATGAGTCTGAAATGGCCTACTGCCAGTAGAAATTTGAATTTCCCTTTAAAGTGTCATTTTCTCTGTACCATGATTTAGATGTCTATTAAATATGTAGCTAAATTTGATCATTAAGATCACGGCCTAATTCATAGCTAAAAATTGTTAGAATTTATTAAAAATTCTTATAATTATATCATTATACAATTAACCTTTTCAGGACCAAGGACATGAAAACTAATGAATTCTGCACAATTGAAGCTTATGAAAAATGCAGAAGACTTATGATTTATTATACCTAGAAATTTAGTGGAATAATTATAAACTGATATTTAGCTATTAAGTGACATCTTTTAATGACATTTTTGCATAATTAAAAATGATAAAGCATACATAGTTTTCCCCTTTATTGAATAGGTGTTAAATGGAATGCTTTTGTACAAATTCTGGATAACAGAAACCTTGATATAAGGTAGGTATAGTAAAATTCTTCTGTTTTTGCTTTAAATTCTCCCTGGAGACATTTAAATTTTTAAATAATGATTCTCAATTATTTAAGATGGAAATACCAGAAAATAGTATGCTCTCTTTATCAGTTTCCCTGCTAATTCTGGAAGCATTCGGTAGAGATGATCACAAATTCTATGATGTAATGAGACAGATTTCTACCAGGTTACTTAAGAAAACCACTTTCATTTTAGTAGGGATTTTCCTCATGCATGGAGTAAAATGGGTGACATAGTTATAAAATTGCATTTGTGCTTCACCTGAATCTGAATATATGCATACTCCTATTAGGATTCTGCAAACTCTCAATGGGTTCAAAAATGTAAATAGACACCAGAATCCTACTAAGCAGATATCACTATGCACATTCTGATTGGTTCTTCCTGTAAATTGGTTCTTCCTGTAATTTGCCCTCCCTTGAGGGAGGGCGTTGTCTTTTCGCTGCTGCATTCCCAGTTCTTATCTGTTTGCTCTCTTGGAACAAAATAAGAGCTCAGTGAAATTTGCTTTTTGAATAAATGAAAAAACACGTTAAAATGAGGTCAGATTATTAATACACTTCTTTCTTTTTCATGTAACAGTAAATTTAAGAATGTTTCTTGTTCTTAAATATTCTTCTAAAATAGGACCTTTGAAGGTTGCATTATATTCCTTTTTTTAATAATCCAGCAATTTATCAATCAGCATTGTAGGAAGTTGTCATTGTTTCTGATTTTCTAAATAGTATTTTTTGGAAAATGGTCACTCTCAAAATTTTCAGTTTATAAAAGAGAAAAGCATGGCATAGAAGAACAATTATTTTAAAAATATTGTTATAATTTATTTATTTTTTGGGTACTGGGGACTGAACTCAGGGGCACCCCACCACTGAGTCACATCCCCAGCCCTATTTTGAATTTTATTTAGAGACAGGGTCTCACTGGATTGCTTAGTGCTTCACTTTTACTGAGGCTGGCTTTGAACTCGAGATCCTCCTGCCTCAGCCTCCTGAGCTGCTTTTAGATTTTATTTATGCCACTAAATAACTTTCCAGAATAGTTTTAAATTTTAACAATACATAAAGGTGTCTTTTTAATCTATCTTCAGAATATTTTTGTTTTTAATCTTTCCTAATTTCATGTACAAAATAAAGTTATTTTTAATTTTCACTTGGGTATGAATTATACAATTGATCATTTGAATTTATTTTTCTGTGAATTTGTTCATATTGATATTGTAAAGTTATTTTTATTGCACCATTAGTCTAAAATATTTGTTACCATTTTTTCACAGTTAATTATTTACCTTACGTTTTTAGCTTACTGATATACACACATTTTTAAATTTAAAGAGCATGGTAAATATAAAAGAAATTTAATGAAACTTTTTTTCCCCCAGTGATTACTAGGCAAGTATAAAAAATTGGTTAGGACAAAGTGTATTTTAAAATTATTCATTATTTCACTAAATATAGTACTAATGAAATTCCTTTTATGCAGTTTAAATATAAGAAGTTGATAATACATTTTAAATGATGTCTAAAAATGAGACTGCACTATATTAACAGTCAATACAAATGGTGTATATACAACCCAAATCACTATAGTTTAGATCACTTTTAAGTCAAACTTGACTTTGGATAATCTCATCAGCAAGTTAGAAATGTAGTACTTTATAGAAGTTATAAATACAGTATATGTAATTTAAGAATTATTTCCAATAGTGTTATTTATAAATCAAGAGATGGAATCTTTCATACATTTCTTTCCAAAAATCCAAGTGTTCATATTTATGGGGAAATTCCCCCAAGATGATGATGTCTGAGATATAATTCTTGGGTAACTTTGTTGATTACCATGTTATGAAAATTCCCATTTAACTTGGAATAAATGTGGAACAACTAAATAAGGTCTACTAAACTCTACTCAACTGATCTGGCTTTGAAAATTAATGATGCCATTAAAAATAATGTAGCATTTAGATGTTGAAGTTTAAAATTATCTCAAGCTAGCAAGTCATGTGGTGTTTGACAGACATTGCTGTGGTTTCTCTAAGTCACTGAGATTATCCTGATCATCCTGTGGATTTACTGTGGTGTCCTGAGATGTTTAAACCATGACTTCAGGTGAACAAAAGAATAAGGCGTAAAATGGAAATACTCAAAAGCTTAAGCTGACCAATGCTGGGCATATATTAATGTATTTAAGATGTAAATAAATGCATGAATAATGGGTTGTTAAAAAATGTTAGAATTTTGGGGGACTTAGGTATCTTGAAAAAATACCAATGCTGGACTTTTGGTGCCGATACCAGGGGCAAAAAAGTAGAATTTAACAGGGTCATATATTAGTTTAACACAGTAGATTTTATTTATTTACTTATTTATTTTTATTTGTTTTGCTTTTTATTCTTTCTTTTTTATTATTAGTTGTTCAAAACATTACAAAGCTCTTGACATATCATATTTCATACATTTGATTCAAGCAGATTATGAACTCCCATTTTTACCCCGTATACATATTGCAGATTCACATCGGTTACACATCTACTTTTTACATACTGCCATACTAGTGTCTGTTGTATTCTGCTGCCTTTCCTATCCTCTACTATCTCCCCTCCCCTCCCATCTTCTCTCTCTACCCCATCTACTGTAATTCATTTCTCTCTCGTTTTTTTCCCCCTTTCCCCTCACTTCCTCTTATATGTAATTTTGTATAACAATGAGGGTCTCCTTCCTTTACCATGCAATTTCCCTTCTCTCTCTCTTTCCCTCCCCCCTCTCTTCCCTGTTTAATGGTGATCTTCTTCTCATGCTCTTCCCCCCATTCTGTTCTTAGTGCTCTCCTTATATCAAAGATGACATTTTGCATTTGTTTTTTAGGGATTGGCTAGCTTCACTTAGCATAATCTGCTCTAGTGCCATCCATTTCCCTGCAAATTCCATGATTTTGTCATTTTTTAGTGCAGAGTAATACTCCATTGTGTACAAATGCCACATTTTTTTAAATCCATTCATCTATTGAAGGGCATCTAGGTTGGTTCTACAGTCTAGCTATTGTGAAG